>NC_090648.1:13677825-13864958 GCF_040937935.1 Hyperolius riggenbachi
CAATCGAAACGCATCTATCTAATGAAAAAACCTAACGTGTATTCCCAGCATTAGATTCCAAAGCAGACTGGGGTTTCCAGATGTGCTGTTCAAGCTCTTTTGAAGAAGCACAAAAAAACAGGCAATGTTGAGGACCGTAGACGCAATGGTCGGCCAAGGAAACTTAGTGTAGCAGATGAAGACACATCAAGCTTACAGGGGCTTGCAAAAGTATTCAGCCCCCTTGAAGTTTTCCACATTTTGTCACATTACGGCCACAAACATGAATCAATTTTTTGGAATTCCACGTGAAAGACCAACACAAAGTGGTGCACACCTGCCTAAAACTTTTACACAGTACTAGATAAAAATGTAAGAAAAAATATTTTTAAAAAGTTAACGATGAGGCAATTCTCTATCAGTTGAGATGGCATCAGGCTAAGGCCTCAATTCACTGAGCATTATCAAACGTTTATCAAACACTTTATCAAACGTTTGGTAATTTACCTCATGGGTAAAATCTCACTAAGGTGTTATATATTTGTTGAACGTTTTATCGGTAAAACATTCGATAAATATATAACACCTTAGTGAATTTAAAATGAGATTTTACCCATGAGGTAAATTATCAAACGTTTGATAAAGTGTTTGATAAACGTTTGATAATGCTCCGTGAATTGAGGCCTGTAATGCTAAATACACACGATGCAGTTTCCTGTCCGATGGACAGGAATCGGAAGATTATTTCCGTCACGTCCAATCTGCTCCTGTTCAATAACGTAATCGATATTCTCACGGGAAAGTCGATTCCCATTTTTGATCAGGAGAAGTTTGGACACGTACACACAATGCAACTTCCTGTTAGATTACCCATCGATCAAACAGGCAATTGCAGCGTGTGTGCCCAGTATAAGAGCGTCTGGCATCGGTCACTGCCATCAAAGGGGTTTGAATCCCACTACTTTGGGGCCAGAAGAGTTGCTAGCGGCCGCGAGAAAACCATGCGCTGAAACCCTCAAAGGGGTTCTGTGGCATACTAAATAAAACAAAAACTGACACTTACCTGGGGCTTGTACAGCTATCATGTCTCGCGCCGTCCTCCTACTATCCTCCGTTCTCCGCCGCCGGTCCCGGTCTAATTATCCCTGTAACTACACTGCAGCTGCGTGGCAGTGGCCGTCATCGGGAGCTCACTGCGTAAGCGCAGTACAAGAAAACTTCATACTGCGCCTGCGCAGTAAGCTCCCAAAGACGCGCACGGTAGCGAGCATTATTCATCTTGTTAGACCGGGACCGGCGGTGGGGAATCGAGGATCGTATGAAGACGGCGCAGGACATGACAGCTGCAAGGGGCTGATAGAAGCCCCAGGTTTCAGTTTTTGTTTTTAGTTGCCACAGAACCCCTTTAAAGCATATTGTCTCATCTGATGCTTATAACATTCCCGTAATGATATAAATTACAGAGATTATCTGTTCCTATCTTATCTCTGGCCTGTCCTGGTTGCCTCATTCTCCTCTATATTACCCTGCGGACACAATATGTAGTCACCGGTAACCAGGAAGATTTGTGAAATATTTATAGCTGAACATTCTGTCCTGGTTTAGCCTTTGTGTACCTGAAGTATTAGCAGATGACCCTTATCTTCCTGTACGTTCATCCATCTCTTATCTTCTTACTCCATCAGTCTGTCCTCATCTCGCCCACACTTCCTGTCACATGTGGAGCTTCAGAGGAGCAATAAAAGATGAATTTATTGACATAATGTGGTGAGAGTTGATGCGCAGGAGACGTACTGACTCACACCTGTCATTGTGGGCCTTCAAAATGGGTCACCCAGGTTTATTATTTTGGGAAGCAGATAATTTGGGCACCTGGGGCTAATGGACTGTTTGGGCGCCCCATAGGCGCTAAAGCAAAATATCGGCTATTGAGTGCCAAGAGCAGAAATTTGAGCACCCAATAAATAGTGGGCGCCGGGCCCGTCCAACTGAAATGTTTCATTTTGAGAATTAGCATTTAATAAATTATCATTTTGAAATGTACTGTCTAAGAAATGTATAATTTGGGGGTTTTTTATGTTATTTGTGGTGGAGGCAGGGGGATTTTAAGGTTAGCTGTTAGAAAAGGGGTTTTAGAGTTAGGCACCATCAGGGGGACTTAGGGTTAGGCACTACCAGGGGAGGTCTTAGGGTTAGGCACCACTAGGGGGTCTTAGGGTTAGGCACCACCAGGGGAGGTCTTAGGGTAAGGCACCACTAGGGGGTCTTAGGGTTAGGCACCACCAGGGGGGGTCTTAGGGTTAGGCACTACCAGGGGAGGTCTTAGGGTAAGGCACCACTAGGGGGTCTTAGGGTTAGGCACCACCAGGGGAGGTCTTAGGGTTAGGCACTACCAGGGGATGTCTTAGGGTAAGGCACCACTAGGGGGTCTTAGGGTTAGGCACCACCAGGGGAGGTCTTAGGGTTAGGCACCACTAGGGGGTCTTAGGGTTAGGCACCACCAGGGGAGGTCTTAGGGTTAGGCACCAACAGGGGAGGCCTTAGGATTAGGCACTACTAGGGGGGTTTTAGGGTTAGGCACCATCAGGGGGACTTAGGGTTAGGCACCACCAGGGGAGGTCTTAGGGTTAGGCACCACCCGAGTCTCTAGTCTTAAGGCCCATACACACGTCTGATTTTCGCAAACGACCCGTCGTTTGGATGTCCAAACGACCGGTCGTTCGGACGGCAAATCGGGCGTGTGTACAGTCTGTTGTTCAGCTGATAAGTATCAGCTGAACGTATCAGCTGAACAACAGACTGTACACACGCCCAATTTGACGTCCAAACGACGGGTCGTTTGGACGTCCAAACGATGGGTCGTTTGCGAAAATCAGACATGTGTATGGGCCTTTAGGGTTAGGCACCAGCAGGGGGTCTTAGGGTTAGCCATTGGTAGAGGGAGGGTTCTGTGTAGGAGTAGGGTTAGTAGTAAAGTAAAGTAGTTAGTAGTAAATATCTGTAAAAAAAAAAATGTATATTTACCAATGTTTTACTATCCTCATTACCACTGTAAATCTTTGTTTGTTATCATTGTTATAGATCATAATTTTGCAATTTCTTATCCTTTTTTATACTGTTATTTTAACATATTTATTACTCTAATAATAAAGATGAAGACATTCTAAAAAAACATTGTTATAGATATTTTACAATTTTAGCTTCAACTCGCCGCCCTTTTTTTCCTGGCGTCCTAATTTAATGTATGCTATTTTTTACTGACAAGGAATAGAGTTGGGCCGAACCTCCGATTTTAGGTTCGCGAACCGGGTTCGCGAACTTTCGCGGAACGTTCGGTTCGCGTTAAAGTTCGCGAACCGCAATAGACTTCAATGGGGATGCGAACTTTGAAAAAAAAAAATAATTATGCTGGCCACAAAAGTGATGGAAAAGATGTTTCAAGGGGTCTAACACCTGGAGGGGGGCATGGCGGAGTGGGATACACGCCAAAAGTCCCCGGGAAAAATCTGGATTTGACGCAAAGCAGCGTTTTAAGGGCAGAAATCACATTGAATGCTAAATGACAGGCCTAAAGTGCTTTAAAACATCTTGCATGTGTATACATCAATCAGGTAGTGTAATTAAGGTACTGCTTCACACTGACACACCAAACTCACCGTGTAACGCACCGCAAACAGCTGCCGTGCTGGACTGGTGCGCACCATGGCGAGAGTGCAGGTTTTTGTGGCTTTACAGCCCATATGGTCGGCCTGGCTGATGTAGCTGAATGACAGAACAGTGACTGTCCAGCTGATCAAATTTGGTCTGACCACAATGAAGCAACGACCTTATTATCTTTTGTGTGCCCCCCGAGACACTCATCTAGGCGCCGGTCATTGCTTCATTGTGATACGCAAGCCCCTTCACCACGGCAAGGTAATGATCACGAAGGGGAATGGGCGCATGTACATGCCTTTTCTTTTGTTGTTGCAGCTGCCCTCAGTGCAGCCAGAAAAATTAGGCAGTCATGTACACGCACCATAAAAATTATTACAGCGGCCGCTGCTAGCAGCGGCCTAAAAAATTCAGCAATCCGCCTGGAGTCCCGGACCCTGTTGGTGGTGGCGGAGAAGGTAGTGAAGCGGCCTGCAGGCAGACATGCTGTGTGGAGGGACTGGGAGCGACTTAGTCTTTTTGGGGCAGGCCAGGCAGCCAGTCACACGGCGTGCAGGCAGAGATGCTGTGTGTGCGGGGACTGACTTAGTCTTGGGGCGGGCAGCAGCCCTCCGGGATCCATGCCTCATTCATTTTGATAAAGGTGAGGTACTTAACACTTTTGTGACTTAGGCGACTTCTCTTCTCTGTGACAATGCCTCCAGCTGCGCTGAAGGTCCTTTCTGAGAGGACGCTTGCGGCAGGGCAGGAGAGAAGTTGGATGGCAAATTGGGACAGCTCTGGCCACAGGTCAAGCCTGCGCACCCAGTAGTTCAAGGGTTCCTCATCGCTGTTCACAGCAGTGTCTACATCCACACTTAAGGCCAGGTAGTCGGCTACCTGCCGGTCGAGGCGTTGGTGGAGGGTGGATCCGGAAGGGCTACGGCGAGGCGTTGGACTAAAGAACGTCCGCATGTCCGACATCACCATGAGATCGCTGGAGCGTCCTGTCTTTGACTGCGTGGACACGGGAGGAGGATTAGTGGCAGTGGTACCTTGCTGGCGTTGTGCCGTCACATCACCCTTAAAGGCATTGTAAAGCATAGTTGACAGCTGGTTCTGCATGTGCTGCATCCTTTCCACCTTCCGGTGAGTTGGTAACAGGTCCGCCACTTTGTGCCTGTACCGAGGGTCTAGTAGTGTGGCCACCAAGTACAGCTCATTCCCCTTGAGGTTTTTTATACGGGGGTCCCTCAACAGGCAGGACAGCATAAAAGACGACATCTGCACAAAGTCGGATCCAGTACCCTCCATCTCCTCTTGCTCTTCCTCAGTGACGTCAGGTAAGTCAACCTCCTCCCCCCAGCCGCGAACAATACCACGGGAAGGTTGAGCAGCACAAGCCCCCTGCGACGCCTGCTGCGGTTGTTCTCCTGCCGCTGTCCCCTCCTCCTCCTCCTCCTCCTCCCCCAAAGAAACACCTTGCTCATCATCCTCTGAGTCTGACTCGTCTTCTGCACACGACCTCTCTTCTTCCTCCTCCTCCCCCCTCTGTGCTGCCGCAGGTGTTGAGGAAACAGCTGGGTCTGATGAAAATTGGTCCCATGCCTGTTCCTGCCGTAACGGTTCCTGGTCACGCTCATTCGCAGCTTCATCCGCCACTCTACGCACAGCACGCTCCAAGAAGTACGCGTAGGGAATTAAGTCGCTGATGGTGCCCTCACTGCGGCTCACCAGGTTGGTCACCTCCTCAAACGGCCGCATGAGCCTGCATGCATTTTTCATCAGTGTCCAGTTGTCGGGCCAGAACATCCCCATCTTCCCAGACTGTTTCGTTCTACTCCAGTTGTAGAGGTACTGGGTGACGGCTTTCTTCTGTTCTAGCAGGCGGGAGAACATGAGCAGGGTCGAGTTCCAGCGAGTGGGGCTATCGCAAATGAGGCGTCTCACCGGCATGTTGTTTTTACGCTGAATTTCTGCAAATCGTGCCATGGCTGTGTAAGAGCGCCTCAAATGCCCACAGAACTTCCTGGCCTGCTTCAGGACATCCGCTAAGCCAGGGTACTTTGCCACAAATCTTTGAACCACTAGATTCATGACATGTGCCATGCAGGGTATGTGTGTCAGCTTCCCCATATGCAAAGCGGCAAGCAGATTGCTGCCGTTGTCGCACACCACGTTGCCTATCTCCAGGTGGTGCGGGGTCAGCCACTCATCCACCTGTTTCTTAAGAGCAGCCAGGAGAGCTGCTCCAGTGTGACTCTCCGCTTTGAGACAAGACATGTCTAAGATGGCGTGACACCGTCGTACCTGGCATGCAGCATAGGCCCTGCGGAGCTGGGGCTGTGTAGCTGGAGAGGAGAACTGCCACTCAGCCAAGGAGGAGGAGGAGGACAGCGAAGAGCATGTAGCAGGAGGAGAGGAGGTGGCAGGAGGCCTGCCTGCAAACCGTGGAGGTGTCACAATTTGGTCCGCCGCTTTCTGCTTGCCATCGTTCACCACCAGGTTCACCCAATGGGCTGTGTAGGTAATGTAGCGGCCCTGCCCGTGCTTGGCAGACCAGCCATCCGTGGTCAGGTGTACCCTTGACCCAACGCTCTTCGCAAGAGATGACACCACTTGCCTCTCAACTTCACGGTGCAGTTGGGGTATGGCCTTTCTCGAAAAATAAGTGCGGCCTGGCATCTTCCACTGCGGTGTTCCGATGGCCACAAATTTACGGAAGGCCTCAGAGTCCACCAGCCGGTATGGTAACAGCTGGCGAGCTAACAGTTCCGCCACGCCAGCTGTCAGACGCCGGGCAAGGGGGTGACTGGCCAAAAGTGGCTTCTTCCGCTCAAACATTTCCTTCACGGACACCTGACTGCTGCTGTGGGCAGAGGAGCAGGAACCGCTCAAGGGCAGAGGCGGAGTGGAGGAGGGTGCCTGTGAAGGTGCAAAGGAGAAAGCGGCAGAAGCAGATGATGCACCTGAAGGAGGAAGAGGAGAAGGAGGGTGACTTTTCTTTTGTGTGCTGCTGCTGCTTTTGCTCAGGTGGCCATCCCATTGCTGTTTGTGCCTTTTCTCCAGGTGCCTTCGTAAGGCACTTGTCCCTACGTGAGTGTTGGCCTTTCCACGGCTTAATTTTTGTTGGCAGAGTGAACAGATGGCTTTGCTCCGATCTGAGGCACACACATTAAAAAATTTCCACACCGCTGAGCCACCCTGGGATGTGGGCACTATGGGGACCTCAGCAGCTGATGCTGAAGGGCAAGTTGGCTGGCTGTACATAGGTGGCGATACATGGTGCCGGACTCTGCCACCAGCTGTTTCTGACGAAGAGCTGCCCCAGCTTCTTTCAGCAACTTCTCTCCTACTACTACTCTCTGACTCCCCCTCTGAACTGTCCCCCTCTTCATCTCCTCTATTGGGAACATACAGAGGATCCCTATTACCGTCATCATCGTAGTCATCCTGCCCAGCTTCGCTTGCCTCAGACAAATCCAAACTTGCACCATCAGTAGGTCCTTCATCCTCCTGACACGTTACATCCATAGTGTTGCCGCGTAACTCAGACATATTAGCTGGTGAAAATTCATCTGGCTGTAACAACAATGGCTGTGCATCAGTGATTTCAACACTAAATAATTCTTGCGAAGTGTCAAATGCAGCGAAAGTGGTGCTAGTAGTAGCGCTGGTGGCTGAGCAAGATGAGGTGTTCTGTGTCGCTAAATACTCAACCACGTCCTGACAATCTTGGGAGGTGATGGGACGTGCCTTCTTCCGAGCACTGTACTGTGGGCCAGGTCCACACGAAATTACATTTACACGACCTCGCGCAGACCTGCCGGGTGGCCTTCCTCTGCCTCTGCCACTACCTCTTCCTCTTCCTCTACCTGTTTTGTCCATATTGGGTATGCACGGAGTGGTATATCACACTGCGTGCACTCACGTAGGTAGGTGGGTTCACTTAACTGCACAGGTATGCGCACTGATGCGGTGGGTTCACTGAACAGAACAGGTATACAGTGGCGGGTTCACAGAACAGGTATGCAGTGGCAGGATCACTGAACACAATAGGTATGCAGTGGCGTGTTCACTAAACAGGTATACAGTGGCGGGTCCACTGAACAGAACAGGTATACAGTGGCGGGTTCACAGAACAGGTATACAGTGGCGGGTCCACTGAACAGAACAGGTATACAGTGGCGGGTCCACTGAACAGAACAGGTATACAGTGGCGGGTCCACTGAACAGAACAGGTATACAGTGGCGGGTCCACTGAACAGAACAGGTATACAGTGGCGGGTTCACAGAACAGGTATACAGTGGCGGGTCCACTGAACAGAACAGGTATACAGTGGCGGGTTCACAGAACAGGTATGCAGTGGCAGGATCACTGAACACAATAGGTATGCAGTGGCGTGTTCACTAAACAGGTATACAGTGGCGGGTCCACTGAACAGAACAGGTATACAGTGGCGGGTCCACTAAACAGAACAGGTATACAGTGGCGGGTCCACTGAACAGAACAGGTATACAGTGGCGGGTCCACTGAACAGAACAGGTATACAGTGGCGGGTCCACTGAACAGAACAGGTATACAGTGGCGGGTTCACAGAACAGGTATGCAGTGGCAGGATCACTGAACACAATAGGTATGCAGTGGCGTGTTCACTAAACAGGTATACAGTGGCGGGTCCACTGAACAGAACAGGTATACAGTGGCGGGTCCACTGAACAGAACAGGTATACAGTGGCAGGTCCACTGAACAGAACAGGTATACAGTGGCGGGTCCACTGAACAGAACAGGTATACAGTGGCGGGTCCACTGAACAGAACAGGTATACAGTGGCGGGTTCACAGAACAGGTATGCAGTGGCAGGATCACTGAACACAATAGGTATGCAGTGGCGTGTTCACTAAACAGGTATACAGTGGCGGGTCCACTGAACAGAACAGGTATACAGTGGCGGGTTCACAGAACAGGTATACAGTGGCGGGTCCACTGAACAGAACAGGTATACAGTGGCGGGTCCACTGAACAGAACAGGTATACAGTGGCGGGTCCACTGAACAGAACAGGTATACAGTGGCGGGTCCACTGAACAGAACAGGTATACAGTGGCGGGTTCACAGAACAGGTATACAGTGGCGGGTCCACTGAACAGAACAGGTATACAGTGGCGGGTTCACAGAACAGGTATGCAGTGGCAGGATCACTGAACACAATAGGTATGCAGTGGCGTGTTCACTAAACAGGTATACAGTGGCGGGTCCACTGAACAGAACAGGTATACAGTGGCGGGTCCACTAAACAGAACAGGTATACAGTGGCGGGTCCACTGAACAGAACAGGTATACAGTGGCGGGTCCACTGAACAGAACAGGTATACAGTGGCGGGTCCACTGAACAGAACAGGTATACAGTGGCGGGTTCACAGAACAGGTATGCAGTGGCAGGATCACTGAACACAATAGGTATGCAGTGGCGTGTTCACTAAACAGGTATACAGTGGCGGGTCCACTGAACAGAACAGGTATACAGTGGCGGGTCCACTGAACAGAACAGGTATACAGTGGCGGGTCCACTGAACAGAACAGGTATACAGTGGCGGGTCCACTGAACAGAACAGGTATACAGTGGCGGGTTCACAGAACAGGTATACAGTGGCGGGTCCACTGAACAGAACAGGTATACAGTGGCGGGTTCACAGAACAGGTATGCAGTGGCAGGATCACTGAACACAATAGGTATGCAGTGGCGTGTTCACTAAACAGGTATACAGTGGCGGGTCCACTGAACAGAACAGGTATACAGTGGCGGGTTCACAGAACAGGTATACAGTGGCGGGTCCACTGAACAGAACAGGTATACAGTGGCGGGTCCACTGAACAGAACAGGTATACAGTGGCGGGTCCACTGAACAGAACAGGTATACAGTGGCGGGTTCACAGAACAGGTATACAGTGGCGGGTCCACTGAACAGAACAGGTATACAGTGGCGGGTTCACAGAACAGGTATGCAGTGGCAGGATCACTGAACACAATAGGTATGCAGTGGCGTGTTCACTAAACAGGTATACAGTGGCGGGTCCACTGAACAGAACAGGTATACAGTGGCGGGTTCACTGAACAGGTATACAGTGGCGGGTCCACTGAACAGAACAGGTATACAGTGGCGGGTTCACAGAACAGGTATGCAGTGGCAGGTTCACTGAACACAACAGGTATGCAGTGGCAGGTTCACTGAACACAACAGGTATGCAGTGGCGGGTTCACTGAACAGGTATACAGTGGCGGGTCCACTGAACAGAACAGGTATACAGTGGCGGGTCCACTGAACAGAACAGGTATACAGTGGCGGGTCCACTGAACAGAACAGGTATACAGTGGCGGGTTCACAGAACAGGTATACAGTGGCGGGTCCACTGAACAGAACAGGTATACAGTGGCGGGTTCACTGAACAGGTATGCAGTGGCAGGATCACTGAACAGGTATGGAGTGGCAGGATCACAGTACAGGTATGCAGTGGGCTGAGGGCTCACTGAACAGAACAGGTATGCAGTGGCAGGATCACTGAACAGGTATGGAGTGGCAGGATCACAGTACAGGTATGCAGTGGGCTGAGGGCTCACTGAACAGAACAGGTATGCAGTGGCAGGATCACTGAACAGGTATGCAGTGGCAGGATCACTGAACAGGTATGCAGTGGCAGGATCACAGTACAGGTATGCAGTGGGCTGAGGGCTCACTGAACAGAACAGGTATGCAGTGGCAGGATCACTGAACAGGTATGGAGTGGCAGGATCACAGTACAGGTATGCAGTGGGCTGAGGGCTCACTGAACAGAATAGGTATGCAGTGGCAGGATCACTGAACAGGTATGCAGTGGCAGGATCACTGAACAGGTATGCAGTGGCAGGATCACAGTACAGGTATGCAGTGGCAGGATCACAGTACAGGTATGCAGTGGGCTGAGGGCTCACTGAACAGAACAGGTATGCAGCCAGGAAGAAGTTAAGCCTAACTAATCTTTCCCTATATGAGAGACTGCAGCAGCTCGCCCTACTCTCACTAATGCAGGCACACGAGTGGCCGTAATGGCCGCCGCTGCCTGCCTTATATAAGGGGGGGTGGGGCTCCAGGGGCTAGTGTAGCCTAATTGGCTACACTGGGCCTACTGACTGTGATGTAGAGGGTCAAAGTTGACCCTCAGTGCATTATGGGGCGAACCGAACTTGTTCCGCAAAAGGTTCGCGTGCGGTACCCGCACGCGAACCACCTACGTTCGCGCGAACCACGTTCGCCGGCGAACCGTTCGGCCCAACTCTAACAAGGAACACCCTTGCCGATTTGCGCCTTTGACAGTGGTCAATGAATAGGCGGATATTGGTGGCAGTCGCAGGAAGTATCACATGGTATCTAGGAGTACCGAAGCCTCCATCGAGCGAGAGCATGAACGAAGATGCACGTAGCCGGTGACACGCAGGCGCACAAAAACGACCGGAGGATCGTTCCAGGATGGAACGGACACAGGGCAGCTGCAGGGGGCTGGTAGAAGCTCTAGGTAAGTGAAGCTCTGTTTTTTAAATATCTTCAGGTTCTCTTTAATCCGTACAGCCAGAAATATACAGAACCCTCTTTGACACCACGTGGTACCAACTAAAGGACTTATTACGACTGATTACAAAAGTACTCAAATAACTACATACGATGGTCTACAGCAGGGCTGGGCAAGCTACGGTCTGCGGGACATATCAAACCCATCAGTGTATCCGACCCGCCGACACAGGGATGGATTCCTTTCCTCCCTCCCTGCAGAGTTGCGAGCGGTGTGTAATCATAAGTGTAAAGGGATCCAAGCAGCTTTTTTTCCCGCAGTTTTTTTCCCCCGCAAATATTCAGCAGCTTTGATAGCCAAGTCCCAACTGTTAGTTTGGCTTCATCAGTGCCTTCCCGAGGTTGGGAGTGGTTTGCATCATAGTCTGCGCTAACTCCATTTATTTATTTCATATTCAATACAACAGTTATACATGACCGTATAAACAACGTATACAACTAGGAAGCCCCCTCCAAGAATGGATCAACCATATATAGCTTTTTTCCTGCAGTTTGTCCTGGTTTCTAAAACCTGCAGGAGCTGCCCCCCTCCCTCCCCTCTCCCTTCCCTCTGCCATTTTTTTATCCAGGGGAAGGTGTGAATGTAATCAAGTGTTAATCTCTAAACTGTTCGAAGTACAGTGTCCTCCCCCCCCCCCCCCCCCCCCCTGATGAAAGCTTTTGTCTGTTCATTGCAGCTGCTAATTACAGCAGTCCTTATCTGCCTGCTCTTTCTGCAGACCGAAGGCCACGGAAGTAGTCTTTAAAGAGAATCTGTATTGTTAAAATCGCACAAAAGTAAACATACCAGTGTGTTACGGGACATCTCCTATTACCCTCTGACACAATTTCGCCGCTCCTCGCCGCATTAAAAGTGGTTAAAAACTGTTTTAAAAAGTTTGTTTATAAACAAACAAAATGGCCACCAAAACAGGAAGTAGGTTGATGTACAGTATGTCCACACATAGAAAATACATCCATACACAAGCAGGCTGTATACATCCTTCCTTTTGAATCTCAAGAGATCATTTGT
The DNA here is from genome assembly GCF_040937935.1 of Hyperolius riggenbachi. Lineage (NCBI taxonomy): Eukaryota > Metazoa > Chordata > Amphibia > Anura > Hyperoliidae > Hyperolius > Hyperolius riggenbachi. The sequence goes on from NC_090648.1 coordinate 13,690,055, forward strand.
GTGTTTCTTTCCCCCTGCAGCTATCTTCCACTGAAGTGGCTGTTTCTTCCTGCAGAGTGCAGACAGCTCTGCCTGTATGTAATTCCTCAGTATGTGAAAGCCCAGCCAGCTCAGAGGAGGATTTATCCAGCTTGTAAAAGATAAGAGAGAAGAGAGAAGCTGCCCTAATCTAAATAATACACAGGCAGTGTGCAGAGAGAGGCCTGGAGGGGGGAGATGCATCACAGAACCACAACACGGAAGAACTTGGCATCCTTCCAGACACAGGCTGACAAGTCTGACAAGAGAGAGATAAGTTGACTTATTACAGAGATGGTGATAGTAGAACGTGCTGCAGTTAGCCAGAACACATTAGAATAGCTTTTGGAACTTGTAGGATGATAAAAAACAGGATGAAATTTTTGTTACGGAGTCTCTTTAAAGAGAATCTGTACTCTAATATTCTTACACTGAAAAGCATACCATTCTATTCCTTATTTTCTCCTGTGCCCCTCTGTGCTGTTTCTGCCACTCTCTGCTGCAATCCTGGCTTGTAATTAACAGTTTTAGGCAGTGTTTACAAACAAACTAACCAGCTTGTGATAGGCTCACATAGGCAGAGTGTGTGAGTCATACAGAGTGTGCAGGGGGCCTGCAGAGGGTGTGTATTGCTTCTATACAATCACAAGCAGCCCTGCACATTCCACACATCCAAGCCCACGACAGAGGAAATGAGATAAGATTTATTACAGAGACAGTGCAATTAGGAAAGGCTGCAGTAAGCCAGAGCACATTAGAACAGGCATAGGAACTTATAGGATAGAAGAACTAAGGCTGAAAAATTTGTTACAGAGTCTTTTTAAAGTTGATCACAGATAAACTTTTACTCATTGCATAATTGTGTTCCTTTCATATTGTTTATAGGGTATTCCTCAAGCCAAATACTTTTTTTGTTTTGTTTTAATACTCTAATTTCCTAGAAATTAGACAAGCATCGCCACAGCTTCTCCAGAGAGCCTTGGCACTCTGCGCCTTAGTAGCAAGGGCTTATGGGAGCTCAGTCTGGGCAGGAGGAGGAGGAGGTTACTAGCCAGAGAATTCAGAGGCAGAGGGGAGGAGGGAGGCGTTACATTTTCACAGGCTGAGGGCTGGAGATGCTATCAGCTTGACTGTGTGTAATGTGACAAACAGAACATGGCTGCCCTCATTGTACCACAGGAATAAATAATCATAAACTGTTGAAGCTGTTTGCAGCTAGATATGCTGTGTAAAGTATCTACACCCTAGAAAAGATATATAGACAAGTTACTTGTTATAGTTAGTTTTTCATCTCGGATACACTTAAACAAACACTTAAATGTAAAAAGAAAAGGTAGAATGGCTTTTTTTTAATAATGAGCCACGTTGTTAGTATGCATTTTTAATGTGCTATTGAGATGACCAGGATGCTAAAAAATTGTGCTCAGTTCACGTTATTTCATCAAATCGCAGCCTCCAGCCACTTCCAGCTGATCTCCATGGCACCATCTGCATCATGTGACCTACCATCAGTAGACAGCCTGTCACATGATGCCCACTGCGGCCATGGAGGGTTCTGGAAGCTGCGATTGGGTGAGTTAACCACTTGAGGACCCAGCCTTTACCCCCCCCCCCCCCCTTAAGGACCAGCGCTGTTTTTTATGATCTGTGCTGGGTGGGCTCTGCAGCCCCCAGCACAGATCAGGTTGCATGCAGAGTGATCAGATCGCCCCCCTTATTTCCCCCCTATGGGGATGATGTGCATGGGGCGTCTGATCGCTCCTGCCGGCAGGCATGTTGTGGGAGGGGGGCACCTCAAAGCCCCGCTCCGCGGCGAAATTCCCCCCCTCCCTCTCCTACCTCTCCCCCCCCCGGTGATCGGGGCTGCACAGGACGCTATCCGTCCTGTGCAGCCTGTGACAGGATGTCCCCTGTCACATGGCGGCGATCCCCGGCTGCTGACTTACGGCGATCCCCGGCCAATAAGCTACATAAATTAGCATCAAATAAACATAAAATTTGCACCAACTCAAAAATTGTTCCCATCTCATTAACCATCTCTGCTGACCTAACACCCAAGGACCCTGGGCCCTTATTCAATTCACCTTTTCTCAAGTTTCACGTTTCCTCATAGGAAATCATTTTTCATCTCCTATTTATACTTTTCAGCACTCTGCAACTGAAAAATTACCAAAAAGTCGGTGAAAAAGTGATGTCAAAATGTTCTTGCATGCTGGTGGTTTAAAATGCATTTAATTGATAAGGTGCGACAATATCACCTGGGAGAAAATACAGGAGGAGAAGTGAATTGACATTACTACTGCAGTTAACGTCTTAGAAAGCTGCACGAAGGATTGTGAATATATTGATATTATGGAAGAGCTGGACAACAGCATAGAGGATGAAAAACTGGCCATTTCTGATAAGAAAAAGAAAAAGATACAAAGAGACCTTGAGGACTATACTTTAGATCGAGTGTATACCTGGAAAAATGACAGACGCCAGATGAGAAGCCGTTTTCCCCGCTCTGAAGCTTCTGATGAGGAACTGTTACACCAGGGTCGCGTCACGTCCGGAGCGAGTGAGCGACCCGGAAGCACTAGGGAGGAGTTTCCACAGAGACGCCGCTTTGCTCAGCGGCAGGGCGGAAGAATCAGGATGGAGAGAGGCAGAGGAGGAGGCCGTGGCCAGCAGAGACACCGCGTACGCCGTGGACATGGCGGCGCGAGGGGCGCAACATACAGACAAACGGCCTCCTCAGACTCCATGACAGATGACTCTGGTGCTGAATACGAAAGAGTCACCCTAGGGAGCCAGACGAGTCGGGCCGTCATTGGTGCCAGCACTGACCCCACGGAGACACTGCCACCGCGAGAGGGCTACAACACGCGAAACCGGCCGAAGGTGAGCAATGTGATTAACATTTCAAACTATGCCTTATCTCCAGCTGAGGTGTCAGTGCTGGAAAAGGGACTAGGCTTTGTTCCTGTATATAGTGATCAGTTATTTGAGTGGGAAGTGGCTTTCTATAAGTTTATACGCACGTTGAAGCTGAAAGTGCACTTTAAAGACCAGCCACTAAGTACTGAACACAAGCATATGAACGTTACAAAGTATTTGAATAGATCAGATTGGATGCCGGATGTCTGTTGTCCAGCTATTGATGCGTTCGATAAGGCAGTGAAAAACGAGGTTAAAGCAAAGTGGGACAGTAAGAAGGCACACAGCAATCTTTCCATGGCAGAAAAGCAGGCACTCTGCACAATCCGAGATAATGACAGTATCATTATACTTAAAGCTGATAAGGGGGGTGCAACAGTTGTACAAGACAAGGACAGCTATGTACAGGAAGGATTGAGGCAAGTGGGTATCGTTGAGCATTACGAGTTATGTGATGATGATCCAACCATCAAGGTTAAATCCAAGGTGGACTTCCTATTAACATGTGCAGTTGAAGATGGGACAATCTCACAACAAACAGCAAGGGGCCTGACCACTGACCATCCTTGTGTCCCGTTGCTATACCTTCTCCCCAAGATCCATAAGGGGTTAAAGGACCCTCCTGGCCGCCCGATTGTGGCTAGCCGGGGGAGTGTCCTGTACCCATTAGCGGGGTATTTAGATGGTTACCTGCAGGAGATAGTAAGATCTTTCACTCATTGCCTAAAGGACACTACAGATTTATTATGCAGATTGGAGTCCTTGGAGGAGGTCCCAGAGGAATTGATTTTCTGTAGTCTTGATATACAAGGCCTGTTCACTGCAATTCCACAGGATGAGGCTATTAGCTGTGTAGAAAGTAATTTGTTAGATATGAATTTGACCAATGCTGAAGTGTACTTTCTTGTGGATGTGTTGGAGTTAATCCTCAAATGCAATTATTTTAAATTCCATGGCAGGTTCTATTTCCAGAGACAGGGGGCCAGCATGGGTTCACCAGCTGCCCCTTCGGTGGCTAATATATTTGTGGAGTCCCTTGAGAGGAAATTCTTTTTTGAGAATCCTAAATACAGTGAGCACGTCTATCGATATTTTAGATTTGTTGATGACGTGCTCATCCTTTGGAATGGCTCTAGGGAGCTTTTGGAGGAGATGGTAAATGAGGCCAACTTAGGCCACAGCACCATCAGGTTCACTATGGAGACGTCAAGTGAGATGGTTAATTTCCTTGACGTCACCATCTCCAAGCATGAGAACAGTTTGAGCACTAAACTTTTTAAAAAACCCACTGATCGCAACAATCTACTAAGGAAAGACAGCTATCACCACCCCCACACCACTAAAGCTATACCCAGGGGCCAATTTTTAAGGGCTAAAAGGATCTGCTCTACACCAGAGGATTATGCTCTGGCTGGGCAGGACCTGGTTGATAAATTTGTCACAAAGGGATACCCTAGGGAGCAAGTAGTTAGAATTCAAGAAGAAGTTGGGGTATTAAAGAGAGAAGATTTGCTGCGAGGTAGTAAGAAAACAGTGGGTGGAGGTAAACGCATACCATTTGTAATGCAGTTTGGGAAAAACACACCCCTAGTTAAAAAGGTAGTCAGGAAGTTTTGGCCGGTTTTGAGTAGCGATCAGGGGGTAGGAGATCTCTTCCGAGAGGAACCGTTGTTTGCCCTAAAAAGAGGGAGAACGATCCAGAATACAGTAAGGAAGGTGGACACGGCCACCATTACTAAAAAGTTGAACAAACAGAGGAATGGTACCTTTGCCTGTTGCAGTTGTAATGTGATGCTCAGCAATTGTGGGAGGCAACTCCATTTCCCACCCTCACACGGGTAGGCAAGTGCAGATCCGAGGTAGATACACCTGTGCCAGTACCCATGTGGTATATGGTTTAAAATGCCCGTGTGGTATGATGTATGTTGGCATGACCACACGGGCTGTGCGGGTACGAATCCAGGAACACAAGCGATTTATCAGTGGGTTCTTGGAAGGCAAAGGAATATATGAAACCTCTGTGTCCAGGCATTTTTGTGAAGCGAGACACAGGGCCTCACAATTAAGATGGATGGTGCTTGATTCCCTAGATTTAGAACGGTGTGGGGGAGACAGAGAAAAGCTCCTACTTCAGAAAGAGGCACGATGGATTAGCTACCTTGATGTGATGTCCCCAAGAGGGATGAATGAACATATGCAGTGGAAATGCTTTATATAGCAGCTTTTAGTAGCAGTATGGCAGCATGTTTGCAGCATTTTTACAGCATTTTTCAGCTGTTTTATGGCATTATGGCGGCATTTTTGCAGCATTTTTGCAGCATTTTTGCAGCATTTTTCAGCTGTTTCATGGCATTATGGCGGCATTTTTTCAGCATTTTTCCAGCCTTTTTCCTGCATTTTGTATAGCACTTATAGCAGCTAGGGTGCTTTTTTCAGCATTTTTTCAGCAGTGCTTTTTTCAGCATTTTTTCAGCATTTTTATAGCAGCTAAGGTGCTTTTTTCAGCCTTTTTTCAGCAGTGCTTTTTTTCAGCCTTTTTTTTCAGCTTTTTTCAGCATTTTTTCAGCATTTTTATAGCAGCTAAGGTGCTTTTTTCAGCATTTTTTCAGCATTTTTACAGCATTTTGTATAGCATTTATAGCAACTTAGGTGCTGTTTACTGCTATTTGTAATTAGACCAAGCTAAGCTAGTGGTGCAATGTATGATGGATTTTAGTGGTAGTGACTATAGTTACAGCCTTTTGCCTTTCTTTTTTTAGGTCGGAGTTCACGGGTAGCCCTAGTGGAGTGCCCTGGGATCACGGTCAGTTATAATATTTGTGTAATGGGTAGCCATATTTTGGAGTTCCCCTAATGTGTTACTGTGTGTAGAATTACAGAGATGCTAATGTGTAATAATGTGAATTTTTTGTAAATATTTTTTGATTGATTGTTCTATCTGATAAGTGGTGAAATGAGGAGTTGGAGTGTAATTGTGATAGCTAGGTGTGGTCTTTGTCTAGTTAAGATCACCACGCCCCCGGGCTAAGGGGTGTGGCTTTGAACTTGTATAAATATGTGGATTACATTTGGTTTCATTTTACACCTGATGAAGAACCGCGATGGTTCGTAACATGTAGTGTTGCTCCACCACCAATATACGCTTTAAATAGCAAAGCCGTTTGTGTGCCGCCTCTTCACTGTTTGCATGACTTTATCCTCAGGTGGGTGACCTGGGTGAGGCGTAGCACCGGCAGTTCAAGGATTTGTTTCCCTGAAGGGGTTCCAGGACCGTGGTTGTGTTCACAGTGTGTCGAAACACTTAAATGTAAAAAGAAAAGGTAGAATGGCTTTTTTTTAATAATGAGCCACGTTGTTAGTATGCATTTTTAATGTGCTATTGAGATGACCAGGATGCTAAAAAATTGTGCTCAGTTCACGTTATTTCATCAAATCGCAGCCTCCAGCCACTTCCAGCTGATCTCCATGGCACCATCTGCATCATGTGACCTACCATCAGTAGACAGCCTGTCACATGATGCCCACTGCGGCCATGGAGGGTTCTGGAAGCTGCGATTGGGTGAGTTAACCACTTGAGGACCCAGCCTTTACCCCCCCCCCCCCCCCTTAAGGACCAGCGCTGTTTTTTATGATCTGTGCTGGGTGGGCTCTGCAGCCCCCAGCACAGATCAGGTTGCATGCAGAGTGATCAGATCGCCCCCCTTATTTCCCCCCTATGGGGATGATGTGCATGGGGCGTCTGATCGCTCCTGCCGGCAGGCATGTTGTGGGAGGGGGGCACCTCAAAGCCCCGCTCCGCGGCGAAATTCCCCCCCTCCCTCTCCTACCTCTCCCCCCCCCCGGTGATCGGGGCTGCACAGGACGCTATCCGTCCTGTGCAGCCTGTGACAGGATGTCCCCTGTCACATGGCGGCGATCCCCGGCTGCTGATTTACGGCGATCCCCGGCCAATAAGCTACATAAATTAGCATCAAATAAACATAAAATTTGCACCAACTCAAAAATTGTTCCCATCTCATTAACCATCTCTGCTGACCTAACACCCAAGGACCCTGGGCCCTTATTCAATTCACCTTTTCTCAAGTTTCACGTTTCCTCATAGGAAATCATTTTTCATCTCCTATTTATACTTTTCAGCACTCTGCAACTGAAAAATTACCAAAAAGTCGGTGAAAAAGTGATGTCAAAATGTTCTTGCATGCTGGTGGTTTAAAATGCATTTAATTGATAAGGTGCGACAATATCACCTGGGAGAAAATACAGGAGGAGAAGTGAATTGCATATGGCTCAGAAAACTCGTTTAGATGAATTGGGCCAATCGGAGAATGCAAAAAAAGTTCTTTTTTTTTATAATTAACTTTATCCCGTGGAAATCAGAAATCCTCGGAAATGGTTGATGGCATTTGTGTAAATCAGAAAATTGTTGAAATCAGAAATAGCAACTTTGACCATCTCTAGTAGACGCCAGAGCACATATCACACAGGAAAGGGCCTTTTATACAGAAACTGCGTGCATTTTTTCTCTGGTTATTATAATAGATGGGTAATATTGTGCACAGTTGCACATGACTGTACATTACTGCTGTTACTGTACATTTTGATACTGTGCACATTTGCACATCATTGTGCATCACTACTGTTAGAGTAACTTCACACTTGTTCTAAAAACGTATCAGTGGCTCTGGTTTTGAGCCCGGATCAAAACCGGAGCCACGGATACCAATGTTAAAAATAGCAGCCGTCTTCACTTAACCTTCCTGGCGGTAAGCCCGAGCTGAGCTCGGGCCATGCCGCCGGAAGGCACCGCTCAGGCCCCGCTGGGCCGATTTGCTACCCGCCGATCCGCCGCTATCCGTCGCGCCGCAGCCGCCCCCCCCCCCCAGACCCCGTGCGCTGCCTGGCCAATCAGTGCCAGGCAGCTCTATGGAGTGGATCGGAATCCCCTTTGACGTCACGACGTTGATGACGTCGGTGACGTCATCCCGCCCCGTCGCCATGGCGACGGGGGAAGCCCTCCAGGAGATCCCGTTCTTTGAACGGGATCTCCTGATCGCCGATCGCCGGAGGCGACATGAAAAAACAAAAAAAAAATTAAAAAAAAAAAGATTTGCTGCCCCCTGGCGATTTTTTAGCAAACCGCCAGGAGGGTTAAAGGATACCCAAAGTGACATGTGACATGATGAGATAGACATGGATATGTACAGTGCCTAGCACACAAATAACTATGCTGTGTTCCTTTTTTCTTTCTCTGCCTGAAAGAGTTAAATATCAGGTATGTAAGTGGCTGACTCAGTCCTGACTCAGACAGGAAGTGACTACAGTGTGACCCTCACCAGGGGCGTCGCTAGCCCTGTTTTAGGGGGGCACGTGCCCCCAATCTTTCCTGGGGTGCCACGGATCTCCGCCCGGCCACCCCCTCTGTCAAGACTCAGCGGCTCCCTCCAGCCGCCGCGTCACTAACAGTCTCAGACCTCAGGATCAGGCGGCGAGCCGGCGACCAATCGTGCGGGCGCTAGGACCCAGCGCCCGCACTGATATGCGGAAGTGACATCACTTCCGCATATCGAGCGGGTGCGTCCAGCGGGTGCGTCGCCGCTGATCCTGAGGTCTGCTGAGAGGTAGGGGGGGAGCGGCGGCGGCTAGAGGGGGGACCTCCCTGTCACTCACTCACTCACTCCCTAAAGGGGCTCCCTGGCACGCACTCACTCCCTAAAGGGGCTCCCTGTCACTCACTCACTCCCTAAAGGGGCTCCCTGTCACTCACTCACTCCCTAAAGGGGCTCCCTGGCACGCACCCACTCCCTAAAGGGGCTCCCTGGCACGCACTCACTCCCTAAAGGGGCTCCCTGTCACTCACTCCCTAAAGGGGCTCCCTGTCACTCACTCACTCCCTAAAGGGGCTCCCTGTCACTCACTCACTCCCTAAAGGGGCTCCCTGGCACGCACCCACTGCCTAAAGGGGCTCCCTGGCACCCACTGCCTAAAGGGGCTCCCTGGCACGCACCCACTCCCTAAAGGGGCTCCCTGGCACGCACTCACTCCCTAAAGGGGCTCCCTGTCACTCACTCACTCCCTAAAGGGGCTCCCTGTCACTCACTCCCTAAAGGGGCTCCCTGGCACTCACTCACTCCCTAAAGGGGCTCCCTGGCACGCACTCACTCCCTAAAGGGGCTCCCTGGCACGCACTCACTCCCTAAAGGGGCTCCCTGGCACGCACTCACTCCCTAAAGGGGCTCCCTGTCACTCACTCACTGCCTAAAGGGGCTCCCTGTCACTCACTCCCTAAAGGGGCTCCCTGGCACTCACTCACTCCCTAAAGGGGCTCCCTGTCACGCACTCACTCCCTAAAGGGGCTCCCTGGCACGCACTCACTCCCTAAAGGGGCTCCCTGGCACGCACTCACTCCCTAAAGGGGCTCCCTGGCACGCACTCACTCCCTAAAGGGGCTCCCTGTCACTCACTCACTACCTAAAGGGCCTCCCTGTCACTCACTCACTCCCTAAAGGGGCTCCCTGTCACTCACTCACTTCCTAAAGGGGCTCCCTGGCACTCACTCACTTCCTAAAGGGGCTCCCTGGCACTCACTCACTTCCTAAAGGGGCTCCCTGGCACTCACTCACTCCCTAAAGGGGCTCCCTGTCACTCAATCACTCCATAAAAGGGGCTCCCTGGCACTCACTCACTTCCTAAAGGGGCTCCCTGGCACTCACTCACTCCCTAAAGGGCCTCCCTGTCACTCACTCACTCCCTAAAGGGGCTCCCTGGCACTCACTCACTACCTAAAGGTCCTCCCTGGCACTCACTCACTCCCTAAAGGGCCTCCCTGTCACTCACTCACTCCCTAAAGGGGCTCCCTGGCACGCACTCACTCCCTAAAGGGGCTCCCTGGCACGCACTCACTCCCTAAAGGGCCTCCCTGTCACTCACTCACTCCCTAAAGGGGCTCCCTGGCACGCACTCACTCCCTAAAGGGGCTCCCTGGCACGCACTCACTCCCTAAAAGGGCTCCCTGGCACTCACTCACTCCCTAAAGGGGCTCCCTGTCACTCACTCACTGCCTAAAGGGGCTCCCTGGCACTCACTCACTCCCTAAAGGGGCTCCCTGGTACTCACTCACTCCCTAAAGGGGCTCCCTGTCACTCACTCACTCCCTAAAGGGCCTCCCTGTCACTCACTCACTCCCTAAAGGGGCTCCCTGTCACTCACTCACTCCCTAAAGGGGCTCCCTGTCACTCACTCACTCCCTAAAGGGGCTCCCTGTCACTCACTCACTCCCTAAAGGGGCTCCCTGTCACTCACTCACTGCCTAAAGGGGCTCCCTGTCGCTCACTCACTTCCTAAAGGGGCTCCTGGCACTCACTCACTGCCTAAAGGGGCTCCCTGTCACTCACTCACTTCCTAAAGGGGCTCCCTGGCACTCACTCACTCCCTAAAGGGCCTCCCTGTCACTCACTCACTCCCTAAAGGGGCTCCCTGTCACTCACTCACTCCCTAAAGGGGCTCCCCTGGCACTCACTCACTCCCTAAAGGGCCTCCCTGTCACTCACTCACTCCCTAAAGGGCCTCCCTGTCACTCACTCACTCCCTAAAGGGGCTCCCTGTCACTCACTCACTCCCTAAAGGGCCTCCCTGTCACTCACTCACTCCCTAAAGGGGCTCCCTGTCACTCACTCACTGCCTAAAGGGGCTCCCTGTCACTCACTCACTTCCTAAAGGGGCTCCCTGGCACTCACTCACTCCCTAAAGGGCCTCCCTGTCACTCACTCACTCCCTAAAGGGGCTCCCTGTCACTCACTCACTCCCTAAAGGGCCTCCCTGTCACTCACTCACTCCCTAAAGGGCCTCCCTGTCACTCACTCACTCCCTAAAGGGGCTCCCTGTCACTCACTCACTCCCTAAAGGGGCTCCCTGTCACTCACTCACTCCCTAAAGGGGCTCCCTGTCACTCACTCACTCCCTAAAGGGGCTCCCTGTCACTCACTCACTGCCTAAAGGGGCTTCCTGTCACTCACTCACTGCCTAAAGGGGCTCCCTGGCACTCACTCACTGCCTAAAGGGGCTCCCTGTCACTCACTCACTACCTAAAGGTGCTCCCTGTCACTCACTATTGGGGTCCCTGTCACTCACTACCTAACTGGAGGCGCCTGTCACTCACTAGCTAACCTGGGGGTCCCTGTCACTCACTACCTAACTGGAGGCGCCTGTCACTCACTAGCTAACCTGGGGGTCCCTGTCACTCACTACCTAACTTGGGGGGCTACCATATTAAGAGGGCATTCTGCCTATTTATGTGAAATGCTGTCTATTTATGTGCCTCATGACTGCTGAATGTGTCTTGTTGGGAGCCTTATGATTTGTTGGGGGCCTCATGATTGCTGAATTTGTCTTGTTGGGGGCCTCATGATTTGTTGGGGGCCTCATGATTGCTGAATTTGTCTTGTTGGGGGCCTCATGATTGCTGAATTTGTCTTGTTGGGGGCCTCATGATTTGTTGGAGGCCTCATGATTGCTGAATTTGTCTTGTTGAGGGCCTCCTGATTTGTTGGGGGCCTCATGATTGCTGAATATGTCTTATTGGGGGTCACATGATTGCTAACTGCGAGACTATGGGAAAAGCTGAATCCTTATCATATGAGACAATAGCATTAAACCTACTTTTTTAGCGTTTTAAAACAGAAAATAAAACTGGGAGGTTCTAAAAAATTGAATACATTTTTCAGGAGTAGGATGGATGAAATTGTTTATCTTCACAGTTTATTTTCAACTTGGATTTTCCATAATGTTCATGTATGAGTTAAAACGTTTGTACAGTATTTAGTTTAAATTGCTGTTGCCACTTTGCGATAGATACCGGTAAGTGACTTTTGGGTTGCAGTTTGGGCACTCGGCCTCCAAAAGGTTCACCACCACTGTCCTAATCTGATGTCCCACCATTGCTAGGTTCATGTAAATTTGTCTCCACCCGTTACCACACTTATATTCTGGTCCATGGCCCACCCATTTTTTGGTGCGGCGCGATAAGCACGCCGCACAACGTGATCGTCATATTTTTGGCACGCTAGCTGCAGTGTGCTGAATTCTGCTGCCTACAGTATGTACAGTATACGCTGTTCTCTAGTGCTTGCACTGTGTGCTGATTTACCTCCAGTGTGTACAGTGTAAGGTGTTACTCTGTGCCTGTACTGATTGTAAACCAGCTGTATTGTATGCTGATCCCTGCTACTTTCAGTATGTACAGTATTAGCTGTAAAGCCTGGTACACACATACAATTTTGATTAGCCAATTTTAGCTCTGTTCATAAAATTCATTGTCTGTTGGCCCACTTACTGCACGGGGGTGGGAAATTGGGGGTCAGTGATTGACCAATCAAAATTGTATGTGCGTATACATCTTTGATCTATGCCTATACTGATTGTAAATGATCGAAATAAAGGACAGGGGGCTCCATCCAATATTTCGATGGGCAGGCCCGTTATCCGTAGCTTACACCGCTGCTAAGTTCATGTACATTTGGCCCCACCCATGGCCACGCCCACTCACCGCATGGCCACACCCATTTTTTGCCGCCGCATGTACCTCCCCGCCTGGTGCCCACAGGTGCCACTGATCTCCAAGGACCCTAGAAACGCCCCTGACCCTCACTGATAAGAAATTCCAAATATAAACCACTTTCCTAGCAGAAAATGGCTTCTGAGAACAGGAATGAGATAAAAAGGGGAATTTCTTATCAGTGAAGGTCACACTGTAGTCACTTCTTGTCTGAGTCAGGACTGAGTCAGCCACTTATATACCTGATATTTAACTCTTTCAGTCAGAGAAAGAAAAAAAGGAACACAGCATAGGTATTTGTGTGTTAGGCACTGTACATACCCATGTCTATCTCATCATGTCACATGTCACTTCGGGGATCCTTTAAAAAAAAAAAAACGGATCCACCTGCGTTCAGGGGGATCCATTTTAAAAACCTAAATGGAAGGTCCGGATTTGCAACATTTTCACGGACCGCAGATACATGGAGGGGTAGTGAAAGGCAATGGCAAAACGGATCCCCTAGAGGGGCATTTTTAGACATAGAAACGGATCTGTTTTCTGTGTCGCAGCCCTGGGAGCGCAAGGAAGTAAGTTACCCGCTCGCCCCTTCCTGGCAAATTGATTTTAAACGATTTTATGAATGAAACTAGCTGGAGGGGGAGTGGGGAAGGGGGCCATTTTGCAGAAAAACGGGGGAGAAAAAAAAAATTTAAAAACGGATCCAATAGAAACAGATCCAATCTGCGCATAGACAAGTGTGGACCTAGCTTTACTGTAACACTTGATATTGTGCACATTTGCACATGATTGTGCATCACTACTGTTACTGTAAGATTTGATATTGTGCACATTTGCACATGATTGCGCATTACTACTGTTACTGTAAGATTTGATATTGTGCACATTTGCACATGATTGCGCATTACTACTGTTACTGTAACATTTGGTATTGTGCACATTTGCACATGATTGCGCATTACTACTGTTACTGTAACATTTGGTATTGTGCACATTTGCACATGATTGCGCATTACTACTGTTACTGTAACATTTGGTATTGTGCACATTTGCACATGATTGCGCATTACTACTGTTACTGTAAGATTTGATATTGTGCACATTTGCACATGATTGCGCATTACTACTGTTACTGTGAGATTTGATATTGTGCACATTTGCACATGATTGCGCATTACTACTGTTACTGTAACACTTGATATTGTGCACATTTGCACATGATTGCGCATTACTACTGTTACTGTAACACTTGATATTGTGCACATTTGCACATGATTGTGCATTACTACTGTTACTGTAAGATTTGATATTGTGCACATTTGCACATGATTGCGCATTACTACTGTTACTGTAAGATTTGGTATTGTGCACATTTGCACATGATTGCGCATTACTACTGTTACTGTAACACTTGATATTGTGCACATTTGCACATGATTGCGCATTACTACTGTTACTGTAACACTTGATATTGTGCACATTTGCACATGATTGCGCATTACTACTGTTACTGTAACATTTGGTATTGTGCACATTTGCACATGATTGCGCATTACTACTGTTACTGTAACACTTGATATTGTGCACATTTACACATGATTGCGCATTACTACTGTTACTGTAACACTTGATATTGTGCACATTTGCACATGATTGCGCATTACTACTGTTACTGTAACATTTGGTATTGTGCACATTTGCACATGATTGCGCATTACTACTGTTACTGTAACACTTGATATTGTGCACATTTGCACATGATTGCGCATTACTACTGTTACTGTAACATTTGGTATTGTGCACATTTGCACATGATTGCGCATTACTACTGTTACTGTAAGATTTGATATTGTGCACATTTGCACATGATTGTGCATTACTACTGTTACTGTAACATTTGATATTGTGCACATTTGCACATGATTGCGCATTACTACTGTTACTGTAACATTTGGTATTGTGCACATTTGCACATGATTGCGCATTACTACTGTTACTGTAAGATTTGATATTGTGCACATTTGCACATGATTGTGCATTACTACTGTTACTGTAACACTTGATATTGTGCACATTTGCACATGATTGTGCATTACTACTGTTACTGTAACACTTGATATTGTGCACATTTGCACATGATTGTGCATTACTACTGTTACTGTAACATTTGGTATTGTGCACATTTGCACATGATTGCGCATTACTACTGTTACTGTAACACTTGATATTGTGCACATTTGCACATGATTGTGCATTACTACTGTTACTGTAACATTTGTTATTGTGCACATTTGCACATGATTGCGCATTACTACTGTTACCGTAACATTTGGTATTGTGCACATTTGCACATGATTGCGCATTACTACTCTTACTGTAACACTTGATATTGTGCACATTTGCACATGATTGTGCATTACTACTGTTACTGTGAGATTTGATATTGTGCACATTTGCACATAATTGCGCATTACTACTGTTACTGTAACACTTGATATTGTGCACATTTGCACATGATTGCGCATTACTACTGTTACCGTAACACTTGATATTGTGCACATTTGCACATGATTGCGCATTACTACTGTTACTGTAACACTTGATATTGTGCACATTTGCACATGATTGCGCATTACTACTGTTACCGTAACACTTGATATTGTGCACATTTGCACATGATTGTGCATTACTACTGTTACTGTTACACTGTGAGATTTGATATTGTGCACATTTGCACATGATTGCGCATTACTACTGTTACTGTAACACTTGATATTGTGCACATTTGCACATGATTGCGCATTACTACTGTTACTGTAACACTTGATATTGTGCACATTTGCACATGATTGTGCATTACTACTGTTACTGTTACACTGTGAGATTTGATATTGTGCACATTTGCACATGATTGCGCATTACTACTGTTACTGTAACACTTGATATTGTGCACATTTGCACATGATTGTGCATTACTACTGTTACCGTAACACTTGATATTGTGCACATTTGCACATGATTGTGCATTACTACTGTTACTGTAACACTTGATATTGTGCACATTTGCACATGATTGCGCATTACTACTGTTACTGTAACACTGTGAGATTTGATATTGTGCACATTTGGACATGATTGTGCAACATGCAAAAGTAATTTCGCAAAACAAAAGACAGGTGCATAATAATTACTACAGATTTACAAAGCTTTTTAGACATGATAGTTTTGTAAAAAGTTTTGCGAATCTATTCATGGCAGATTCGCACTTCTAATTATGAGTTAATTTTTCGACTTATAAGATAAATTAGCGAACTGTGAGTTAAATACCCCATAAAGCATACTGTAGTGTATATACAGTACAAGTGATCATTACCAGCATAGCACCATTGAAGAGCTAATACTGTGGCTGAGGACGGGACTGTCCTCTCCCTCTGGCACTACAGCGCGATTTGAAAATTCTGTTTTCTGCCCCATGCATCTCCATCTATCGCTGCCTGTTTCCAGTTGCATTTCTTTAATAGTTCTTCTGCATCTTTGTCAGCTTCTTCCACCCACCTCTTTCTAGGTCTTCCAATTGGTCTTCGTCCATCCGTCCTTCTAATGATTAATTTTGACATCCTATGTTCATCCATTCTAACCACATGTCCTGCCCATCTCAGGGGACCCTAGTGTGCCCAGTATGGAGGTATGTACGCATTCTGTCTTCCTGCCTGCTGCTGCTGATCAATGCTGGAGTGGTGAGCGCTGAGAGGGGATCCCGAAGTGAGGGAGGGGGGAGTGCCCCTGCCCCCGATGTGGGTGGGCAGTGCTCTCCCCTCATGCGCTGTGCCCCCTCCTGTCACCCAAAACCCATGCCTGGCTATACTTTAGGCATCTATACCTGGCTATACTGAGGACAACCACATCTGGCTTATACTGTGGGCACTTATACCTGGCTATACTGTGAGCACCTATACCTGGCTATACAGGGGCGGCTATAATGAGGGCACCTATACCTGGCAATACTGGGGGCGGCTATAATGAGGGCACCTATACCTGGCTATACTGGGGGCGGCTATAATGAGGGCACCTATACCTGGCTATACTGGGGGCGGCTATAATGAGGGCACCTATACCTGGCTATACTGAGGGCGGCTATAAGGAGGGCACCTATACCTGGCTATACTGGGGGCGGCTATAAGGAGGGCATCTATACCTGGCTATACTGGGGGCGGCTATAATGAGGGCACCTATACCTGGCTATACTGGGGGCGGCTATAATGAGGGCACCTATACCTGGCTACACTGGGGGCGGCTATAATGAGGGCACCTATACCTGGCTATACTGGGGGTGGCTATAATGAGGGCACCTATACCTGGCTATACTGGGGGTGGCTATAATGAGGGCATCTATACCTGGCTATACTGGGGGCAGCTATAATGAGGGCACCTATACCTGGCTATACTGGGGGCGGCTATAATGAGGGCACCTAAACCTGGCTATACTGGGGGTGGCTATAATGAGGGCACCTATACCTGGCTACACTGGGGGCGGCTATAATGAGGGCACCTATACCTGACTACACTGGGGGCGGCTATAATGAGGGCACCTATACCTGGCTATACTGGGGGCAGCTATAATGAGGGCACCTATACCTGGCTATACTGGGGGCGGCTATAATGAGGGCACCTATACCTGGCTACACTGGGGGCGGCTATAATGAGGGCACCTCTACCTGGCTACACTGGGGGCGGCTATAATGAGGGCAATTATACCTGGCTATACTGGGGGTGGCTAAAATGAGGGCACCTATACCTGGCTATACTGGGGGTGGCTATAATGAGGGCACCTATACCTAGCTATACTGGGGCGGCTATAATGAGGGCACCTATACCTAGCTATACTGGGGGCGGCTATAATGAGAGCACCTATACCTGGCTATACTGGGGGTGGCTATAATGAGGGCACATATACCTGGCTATACTGGGGGCGGCTATAATGAGGGCACCTATACCTGGCTACACTGGGGGCGGCTATAATGAGGGCACCTATACCTGGCTACACTGGGGGCGGCTATAATGAGGGCACCTATACCTGGCTATACTGGGGGTGGCTAAAATGAGGGCACCTATACCTGGCTATACTGGGGGTGGCTATAATGAGGGCACCTATACCTGGCTATACTGGGGCGGCTATAATGAGGGCACCTATACCTGGCAATACTGGGGGCGGCTATAATGAGGGCACCTATACCTGGCTATACTGGGGGCGGCTATAATGAGGGCACCTATACCTGGCTATACTGGGGGCGGCTATAATGAGGGCACCTATACCTGGCTATACTGGGGGCGGCTATAATGAGGGCACCTATACCTGGCTATACTGAGGGCGGCTATAAGGAGGGCACCTATACCTGGCTATACTGGGGGCGGCTATAAGGAGGGCATCTATACCTGGCTATACTGGGGGCGGCTATAATGAGGGCACCTATACCTGGCTATACTGGGGGCGGCTATAATGAGGGCACCTATACCTGGCTACACTGGGGGCGGCTATAATGAGGGCACCTATACCTGGCTATACTGGGGGTGGCTATAATGAGGGCACCTATACCTGGCTATACTGGGGGTGGCTATAATGAGGGCATCTATACCTGGCTATACTGGGGGCAGCTATAATGAGGGCACCTATACCTGGCTATACTGGGGGCGGCTATAATGAGGGCACCTAAACCTGGCTATACTGGGGGTGGCTATAATGAGGGCACCTATACCTGGCTACACTGGGGGCGGCTATAATGAGGGCACCTATACCTGGCTACACTGGGGGCGGCTATAATGAGGGCACCTATACCTGGCTATACTGGGGGCAGCTATAATGAGGGCACCTATACCTGGCTATACTGGGGGCGGCTATAATGAGGGCACCTATACCTGGCTACACTGGGGGCGGCTATAATGAGGGCACCTCTACCTGGCTACACTGGGGGCGGCTATAATGAGGGCAATTATACCTGGCTATACTGGGGGTGGCTAAAATGAGGGCACCTATACCTGGCTATACTGGGGGTGGCTATAATGAGGGCACCTATACCTAGCTATACTGGGGCGGCTATAATGAGGGCACCTATACCTAGCTATACTGGGGGCGGCTATAATGAGAGCACCTATACCTGGCTATACTGGGGGTGGCTATAATGAGGGCACATATACCTGGCTATACTGGGGGCGGCTATAATGAGGGCACCTATACCTGGCTACACTGGGGGCGGCTATAATGAGGGCACCTATACCTGGCTACACTGGGGGCGGCTATAATGAGGGCACCTATACCTGGCTATACTGGGGGTGGCTAAAATGAGGGCACCTATACCTGGCTATACTGGGGGTGGCTATAATGAGGGCACCTATACCTGGCTATACTGGGGCGGCTATAATGAGGGCACCTATACCTGGCTATACTGGGGGCGGCTATAATGAGGGCACCTATACCTGGCTATACTGGGGGCGGCTATAATGAGGGCACCTATTCCTGGCTACACTGGGGGTGGCTATAATGAGGGCACCTATACCTGGCTATACTGGGGGTGGCTATAATGAGGGCACCTATACCTGGCTGGGGCAGCTATAATGAGGGCACCTATACCTGGCTATACTGGGGGCGGCTATAATGAGGGCACCTAAACCTGGCTATACTGGGGGTGGCTATAATGAGGGCACCTATACCTGGCTACACTGGGGGCGGCTATAATGAGGGCACCTATACCTGGCTACACTGGGGGCGGCTATAATAAGGGCACCTATACCTGGCTATACTGGGGGCAGCTATAATGAGGGCACCTATACCTGGCTATACTGGGGGCGGCTATAATGAGGGCACCTATACCTGGCTACACTGGGGGCGGCTATAATGAGGGCACCTCTACCTGGCTACACTGGGGGCGGCTATAATGAGGGCACCTATACCTGGCTATACTGGGGGTGGCTAAAATGAGGGCACCTATACCTGGCTATACTGGGGGTGGCTATAATGAGGGCACCTATACCTAGCTATACTGGGGCGGCTATAATGAGGGCACCTATACCTAGCTATACTGGGGGCGGCTATAATGAGAGCACCTATACCTGGCTATACTGGGGGTGGCTATAATGAGGGCACCTATACCTGGCTATACAGGGGGCGGCTATAATGAGGGCACCTATACCTGGCTACACTGGGGGCGGCTATAATGAGGGCACCTATACCTGGCTACACTGGGGGCGGCTATAATGAGGGCACCTATACCTGGCTATACTGGGGGTGGCTAAAATGAGGGCACCTATACCTGGCTATACTGGGGGTGGCTATAATGAGGGCACCTATACCTGGCTATACTGGGGCGGCTATAATGAGGGCACCTATACCTGGCTATACTGGGGGCGGCTATAATGAGGGCACCTATACCTGGCTATACTGGGGGCGGCTATAATGAGGGCACCTATACCTGGCTACACTGGGGGTGGCTATAATGAGGGCACCTATACCTGGCTATACTGGGGGTGGCTATAATGAGGGCACCTATACCTGGCTATACTGAGGGTGGCTATAATGAGGGCACCTATACCTGGCTATACTGGGGCGGCTATAATGAGGGCACCTATACCTGGCTATACTGGGGGTGGCTATAATGAGGGCACCTATACCTGGCTATACTGGGGGTGGCTATAATGAGCGCACCTATACCTGGCTACACTGGGGGCGGCTATAATGAGGGCACCTATACCTGGCTATACTGGGGGCGGCTATAATGAGGGCACCTATACCTGGCTACACTGAGGGTGGCTATAATGAGGGCACCTATACCTGGCTATACTGGGGGTGGCTATAATGAGGGCACCTATACCTGGCTATACTGGGGGTGGCTATAATGAGGGCACCTATACCTGGCTATACTGGGGCGGCTATAATGAGGGCACCTATACCTGGCTACACTGAGGGCGGCTATAATGAGGGCACCTATACCTGGCTATACTGGGGGCGGCTATAATGAGGGCACCTATACCTGGCTATACTGGGGGTGGCTATAATGAGGGCACCTATACCTGGCTATACTGGGGGCGGCTATAATGAGGGCCCCTATACCAGGTTATACTGGGGGTGACTATAATGAGGGCACCTATACCTGGCTATACTGGGGGCGGCTATAATGAGGGCACCTATACCTGGCTATACTGGGGGCGGCTATAATGAGGGCACCTATACCTGGAAATACTGGGGGCGGCTATACTGTGAGCACCTATACCTGGCTATACTGGGGGCGGCTATAATGAGGGCACCTATACCTGGCTACACTGGGGGCGGCTATAATGAGGGCACCTATACCTGGCTACACTGGGGGCGGCTATAATGAGGGCACCTATACCTGGCTATACTGGGGGCGGCTATAATGAGGGCACCTATACCTGGCTATACTGGGGGTGGCTAAAATGAGGGCACCTATACCTATCTATACTGGGGGCGGCTATAATGAGGGCACCTATACCTGGCTATACTGGGGGTAGCTATAATAAGGGCACCTATACCTGGCTATACTGGGAGCGGCTATAATGAGGGCACCTATACCTGGCTACACTGGGGGCGGCT
Source organism: Hyperolius riggenbachi (assembly GCF_040937935.1). Lineage (NCBI taxonomy): Eukaryota > Metazoa > Chordata > Amphibia > Anura > Hyperoliidae > Hyperolius > Hyperolius riggenbachi. Next base: position 13,711,144 of record NC_090648.1, read on the forward strand.
ATAATGAGGGCACCTATACCTGGCTACACTGAGGGCGGCTATAATGAGGGCACCTATACCTGGCTACACTGGGGGCGGCTATAATGAGGGCACCTATACCTGGCTACACTGGGGGCGGCTATAATGAGGGCACCTATACCTGGCTATACTGGGGGCGGCTATAATGAGGGCACCTATACCTGGCTATACTGGGGGTGGCTATAATGAGGGCACCAATACCTGGCTATACTGGGGGTGGCTATAATGAGGGCACCTATACCTGGCTATACTGGGGCGGCTATAATGAGGGCACCTATACCTGGCTATACTGGGGGTGGCTATAATGAGGGCACCTATACCTGGCTATACTGGGGGCGGCTATAATGAGGGCACCTATACCTGGCTACACTGGGGGCGGCTATAATGAGGGCACCTATACCTGGCTATACTGGGGGTGGCTATAATGAGGGCACCTATACCTGGCTATACTGGGGGTGGCTATAATGAGGGCACCTATACCTGGCTATACTGGGGGTGGCTATAATGAGGGCATCTATACCTGGCTATACTGGGGGGCGGCTATAATGAGGGCACCTATACCTGGCTATACTGGGGGTGGCTATAATGAGGGCACCTATACCTGGCTATACTGGGGGTGGCTATAATGAGGGAACCTATACCTGGCTACACTGGGGGCAGCTATAATGAGGGCACCTATACCTGGCTATACTGGGGGCGGCTATAATGAGGGCACCTATACCTGGCTTTACTGGGGGTGGCTATAATGAGGGCACCTATACCTGCCTACACTGAGGGTGGCTATAATGAGGGCATCTATACCTGGCTATACTGGGGGTGGCTATAATGAGGGCACCTATACCTGGCTATACTGGGGGTGGCTATAATGAGGGCACCTATACCTGGCTATACTGGGGGCGGCTATAATGAGGGCACCTATACCTGGCTATACTAGGGGCGGCTATAATGAGGGCACCTATACCTGGATATACTGGGGCGGCTATAATGAGGGCACCTATACCTGGCTATACTGGGGGCGGCTATAATGAGGGCACCTATACCTGGCTATACTGTGGGCGGCTATAATGAGGGCAGCTATACCTGGCTACACTGGGGGCGGCTTAAATGAGGGCACCTATACCTGGCTATTCTGGGGGCGGCTATAATGAGGGCACCTATACCTGGCTTTACTGGGGGTGGCTATAATGAGGGCACCTATACCTGGCTACACTGAGGGCGGCTATAATGAGGGCACCTATACCTGGCTATACTGGGGGCGGCTATAATGAGGGCACCTATACCTGGCTACACTGGGGGCGGCTATAATGAGGGCACCTATACCTGGCTATACTGGGGGCGGCTATAATGAGGGCACCTATACCTGGCTACACTGGGGGTGGCTATAATGAGGGCACCTATACCTGGCTATACTGGGGGCGGCTATAATGAGGGCACCTATACCTGGCTATATTGGGGGTGGCTATAATGAGGGCACCTATACCTGGCTATACTGGGGGTGGCTATAATGAGGGCACCTATACCTGGCTGTACTGAGGCGGCTATAATGAGGGCACCTATACCTGGCTATACTGGGGGCGGCTATAATGAGGGCACCTATACCTGGCTATACTGGGGGCGGCTATAATGAGGGCACCTATACCTGGCTACACTGGGGGTGGCTATAATGAGGGCACCTATACCTGGCTATACTGGGGGTGGCTATAATGAGGGCACCTATACCTGGCTATATTGGGGGTGGCTATAATGAGGGCACCTATACCTGGCTATACTGGGGCGGCTATAATGAGGGCACCTATACCTGGCTATACTGGGGGTGGCTATAATGAGGGCACCTATACCTGGCTATACTGGGGGTGGCTATAATGAGCGCACCTATACCTGGCTACACTGGGGGCGGCTATAATGAGGGCACCTATACCTGGCTACACTGGGGGCGGCTATAATGAGGGCACCTATACCTGGCTTTACTGGGGGTGGCTATAATGAGGGCACCTATACCTGGCTACACTGAGGGTGGCTATAATGAGGGCACCTATACCTGGCTATACTGGGGGTGGCTATAATGAGGGCACCTATACCTGGCTATACTGGGGGCGGCTATAATGAGGGCACCTATACCTGGCTACACTGGGGGCGGCTATAATGAGGGCACCTATACCTGGCTATACTGGGGGCGGCTATAATGAGGGCACCTATACCTGGCTATACTGGGGGTGGCTATAATGAGGGCACCTATACCTGGCTATACTGGGGGCGGCTATAATGAGGGCACTTATACCAGGTTATACTGGGGGCGACTATAATGAGGGCACCTATACCTGGCTATACTGGGGGCGGCTATAATGAGGGCACCTATACCTGGCTATACTGGGGGCGGCTATAATGAGGGCACCTATACCTCGATACACTGGGGGCGGCTATACTGTGAGCACCTATACCTGGCTATACTGGGGGTGGCTATAATGAGGGCATCTATACCTGGCTACACTGGGGGCGGCTATAATGAGGGCACCTATACCTGGCTATACTGGGGGCGGCTATAATGAGGGCATCTATACCTGGCTATACTGGGGGCGGCTATAATGAGGGCACCTATACCTGGCTACACTGAGGGCGGCTATAATGAGGGCACCTATACCTGGCTATACTGGGGGCGGCTATAATGAGGGCACCTATACCTGGCTACACTGGGGGCGGCTATAATGAGGGCACCTATACCTGGCTATACTGGGGGCGGCTATAATGAGGGCACCTATACCTGGCTACACTGGGGGCGGCTATAATGAGGGCACCTATACCTGGCTATACTGGGGGCGGCTATAATGAGGGCACCTATACCTGGCTACACTGGGGGTGGCTATAATGAGGGCACCTATACCTGGCTACACTGGGGACGGCTATAATGAGGGCACCTATACCTGGCTATATTGGGGGTGGCTATAATGAGGGCACCTATACCTGGCTATACTGGGGGTGGCTATAATGAGGGCACCTATACCTGGCTGTACTGAGGCGGCTATAATGAGGGCACCTATACCTCGCTATACTGGGGGCGGCTATAATGAGGGCACCTATACCTGGCTATACTGGGGGCGGCTATAATGAGGGCACCTATACCTGGCTACACTGGGGGTGGCTATAATGAGGGCACCTATACCTGGCTATACTGGGGGTGGCTATAATGAGGGCACCTATACCTGGCTATATTGGGGGTGGCTATAATGAGGGCACCTATACCTGGCTATACTGGGGCGGCTATAATGAGGGCACCTATACCTGGCTATACTGGGGGTGGCTATAATGAGGGCACCTATACCTGGCTATACTGGGGGTGGCTATAATGAGCGCACCTATACCTGGCTACACTGGGGGCGGCTATAATGAGGGCACCTATACCTGGCTACACTGGGGGCGGCTATAATGAGGGCACCTATACCTGGCTTTACTGGGGGTGGCTATAATGAGGGCACCTATACCTGGCTACACTGAGGGTGGCTATAATGAGGGCACCTATACCTGGCTATACTGGGGGTGGCTATAATGAGGGCACCTATACCTGGCTATACTGGGGGCGGCTATAATGAGGGCACCTATACCTGGCTACACTGGGGGCGGCTATAATGAGGGCACCTATACCTGGCTATACTGGGGGCGGCTATAATGAGGGCACCTATACCTGGCTATACTGGGGGTGGCTATAATGAGGGCACCTATACCTGGCTATACTGGGGGCGGCTATAATGAGGGCACCTATACCAGGTTATACTGGGGGCGACTATAATGAGGGCACCTATACCTGGCTATACTGGGGGCGGCTATAATGAGGGCACCTATACCTGGCTATACTGGGGGCGGCTATAATGAGGGCACCTATACCTCGATACACTGGGGGCGGCTATACTGTGAGCACCTATACCTGGCTATACTGGGGGTGGCCATAATGAGGGCACCTATACCTGGCTATACTGGGGGCAGCTATATTGAGGGCACCTATACCTGACTTTACTGGGGGCGGCTATAATGAGGGCATCTATACCTGGCTACACTGGGGGCGGCTATAATGAGGGCACCTATACCTGGCTATACTGGGGGTGGCTATAATGAGGGCACCTATACCTGGCTATACTGAGGGTGGCTATAATGAGGGCACCTATACCTGGCTATACTGGGGCGGCTATAATGAGGGCACCTATACCTGGCTACACTGGGGGCGGCTATAATGAGGGCACCTATACTTGGCTATACTGGGGACACTAAAATGAGGGCACCTATACCTGGCTATACTGGGGGCGGCTATAATGAGGGCACCTATACCTGGCTACACTGGGGGCGGCTATAATGAGTGCACCTATACCTGGCTATACTGGGGGCGGCTATAATGAGGGCACCTATACCTGGCTATACTGGGGGCGGCTATAATGAGGGCACCTATACCTGGCTATACTGGGGGCGGCTATAATGAGGGCACCTATACCTGGCTATACTGGGGGCGGCTATAATGAGGGCACCTATACCTGGCTATACTGGGGGCAGCTATAATGAGGGCACCTATACCTGGCTATACTGGGGGCGGCTATAATGAGGGCACCTATACCTGGCTATACTGGGGGCGGCTATAATGAGGGCACGTATACCTGGCTATACTGGGGGCGGCTATAATGAGGGCACCTATACCTGGCTATACTGGGGGAGGCTATAATGAGGGCACCTATACCTGGCTATACTGGGGGTGGCTATAATGAGGGCACCTATACCTGGCTATACTGGGGGTGGCTATAATGAGGGCACCTATACCTGGCTATACTGGGGGCGGCTATAATGAGGGCACCTATACCTGACTTTACTGGGGGCGGCTATAATGAGGGCATCTATACCTGGCTACACTGGGGGCGGCTATAATGAGGGCACCTATACCTGGCTATACTGGGGGTGGCTATAATGAGGGCGCCTATACCTGGCCATACTGGGGGCGGCTATAATGAGGGCACCTATACCTGGCTATACTGGGGGCGGCTATAATGAGGGCACCTATACCTGGCTACACTGGGGGCGGCTATAATGAGGGCACCTATACTTGGCTATACTGGGGACACTAAAATGAGGGCACCTATACCTGGCTATACTGGGGGCGGCTATAATGAGGGCACCTATACCTGGCTACACTGGGGGCGGCTATAATGAGTGCACCTATACCTGGCTATACTGGGGGCGGCTATAATGAGGGCACCTATACCTGGCTATACTGGGGGCGGCTATAATGAGGGCACCTATACCTGGCTATACTGGGGGCGGCTATAATGAGGGCACCTATACCTGGCTATACTGGGGGCGGCTATAATGAGGGCACCTATACCTGGCTATACTGGGGGCAGCTATAATGAGGGCACCTATACCTGGCTATACTGGGGGCGGCTATAATGAGGGCACCTATACCTGGCTATACTGGGGGTGGCTATAATGAGGGCACGTATACCTGGCTATACTGGGGGCGGCTATAATGAGGGCACCTATACCTGGCTATACTGGGGGAGGCTATAATGAGGGCACCTATACCTGGCTATACTGGGGGCGGCTATAATGAGGGCACCTATACCTGGCTATACTGGGGGCGGCTATAATGAGGGCACGTATACCTGGCTATACTGGGGGCGGCTATAATGAGGGCACCTATACCTGGCTATACTGGGGGAGGCTATAATGAGGGCACCTATACCTGGCTATACTGGGGGCGGCTATAATGAGGGCACCTATACCTGGCTATACTGGGGGCGGCTATAATGAGGGCACATATACCTGGCTATACTGGGGGCGGCTATAATGAGGGCACCTATACCTGGCTACACTGGGGGCGGCTATAATGAGGGCACCTATACCTGGCTATACTGGGGGCGCTATAATGAGGGCACCTATACCTGGCTATACTGGGGGCGGCTATAATGAGGGCACCTATACCTGGCTATACTGCGGGCGGCTATAATGAGGGCACCTATACTTGGCTATACTGGGGCGGCTATAATGAGGGCACCTATACCTGGCTACACTGGGGGCGGCTATAATGAGGGCACCTATACCTGGCTATACTGGGGGCGGCTATAATGAGGGCACCTATACCTGGCCCTACTGGGGGCAGCTATAATGAGTGCACCTATACCTGGCCATACTGGGGGCGGCTATAATGAGGGCACCTATACCTGGCTATACTGGGGGCGGCTATAATGAGGGCACCTATACCTGGCTACACTGGGGGCGGCTATAATGAGGGCACCTATACTTGGCTATACTGGGGACACTAAAATGAGGGCACCTATACCTGGCTATACTGGGGGCGGCTATAATGAGGGCACCTATACCTGGCTACACTAGGGGCGGCTATAATGAGTGCACCTATACCTGGCTATACTGGGGGCGGCTATAATGAGGGCACCTATACCTGGCTTTACTGGGGGCGGCTATAATGAGGGCACCTATACCTGGCTATACTGGGGGCGGCTATAATGAGGGCACCTATACCTGGCTATACTGGGGGCGGCTATAATGAGGGCACCTATACCTGGCTATACTGGGGGCGGCTATAATGAGGGCACCTATACCTGGCTATACTGGGGGCGGCTATAATGGGGGCACCTATACCTGGCTTTACTGGGGGCGGCTATAATGAGGGCACCTATACCTGGCTATACTGGGGGCGGCTATAATGAGGGCACCTATACCTGGCTATACTGGGGGCGGCTATAATGAGGGCACGTATACCTGGCTATACTGGGGGCGGCTATAATGAGGGCACCTATACCTGGCTATACTGGGGGAGGCTATAATGAGGGCACCTATACCTGGCTATACTGGGGGCGGCTATAATGAGGGCACCTATACCTGGCTACACTGGGGGCGGCTATAATGAGGGCACCTATACTTGGCTATACTGGGGACACTAAAATGAGGGCACCTATACACCTGGCTATACTAAAGGCACTAAAGGCTATACTAGGGGCACCTATACCTGGCTATCTGTACTGGGGTCACCTGGCGGTGAGCTCTGTGCGCCGAAACCAACTGCTTCGGCACCTATACATGGGGGGGGGGCATCCAAATTTTCGCAGCGGGCCCAGTGATTTCTAGGTACTCCCCTGAGTGGGCCCCTTTAGTCCATGGCCCTGGTGCGGTTACAACCTCTGCATATCCTATTGTTAGGCCACTGGTCCTCACGGTACATGGAGGTGGTGAAATTGGCCAACCATTGTTTTTGTGTAGAGATAAATACAGCCACCTCCTCAAAGCCCTGCTGGCAACTCCATGCCCAGTGGGTGTGTAGGTGTGCTGATTACTGCAGGCAATACGTCCAGAGTAAAGCCCGGTACACACTTTCAATTATGGTTGCCCAATCACTGACCAATATTACCTACACAATCTCTTCATAGTGTTTATAATCTATTGGCCTTCTTACTACATGGAGGTGGTGAAAATTGTCAGTGATGGGCCAATCATAATTGAATGTGTGTACCAGGCTTAAAGTGAACCTCCGGACTAAAAATCGACTCAGCAGCGCTGAAAAGGCCTGGTGTTTCTTTAACAGTTTCACAGCATCAGAACTTTGTTTCTCTTATACAAGCCTCATTTTTAGCTGCACAGAAGAAAACTGCCCGGGCTTTTTTTCCCCCTGATGCTGTGCAAAGCATGATGGGATTTCCGATTTTGTTGTTCTCGTTCTGCTGTTTTGGTGCATTTTTTTTTTTTTTTTTACATTTTGAATTTGACATTTGAAGCCTAGCGTGTGCAGCTGGGAGGGGTGATCAGGACACAGGACAGTTGGAACTGTGTCTCCTACTCCTTGTCACCTCCTTTCAACCAAAAAGATGGCTGCCCCCATGACAAAGATGGTAGCCCCCATGAATCACAAACATTTGCCTGTTCTTTTAAAACAGGGTGGGTAAGAGATTATATTACCTATCTATTCTAACTAACATAACTAATGTAACTTGATGACAGTATGTTTGTTTAGGCTGAAGTTCCCCTTTAAGGATTAGCAGCATTGTTATATGCCAGCAGAAACTTCTGAATGCATTGCAGTCCACGGAGAGAAGTAGTCCACCGGCATAGACAGCTATAGAAGGTAGAGCAGTGGAGTAATAGGGGGTGCAGAGGTTGCAACCGCACCTTGGCCCCTGGACCAGAGGGGCACACTAGAGGCCCTCCTTCAATGGCAGTATCAGCTCTTTATTTGTCCTGTGCTGGTAAGGATCACCTCTATATATGCAGGGGCCTATCAATAGCCATAGCAGCTGCTATGGGGCTCTGGAGCATAGGGGTCCCAGCAGGGGCGTAGCAATAGGGGGTGCAGCGGTAGCGACCGCATCGGGGCCCTTGGGCCAGAGGGGCCCAAAGGGGCCCTCCCTCAACTACAGTATTAGCTCTCTATTGGTCCTGTGCTCATAATAATCACTTCTATAGATACTTTGAATAGTGGTAATCATTAACAAACTGTTTCCCATCCCTTCCTTGCACCTCTGACTCTGTAGTTGCCATTGGCAGGTTTTGGTGCACCGTATCAATTGCTATGTATAGAGTGCTTGGGGGGCCCCATTGTAAAACTTGCATCGGGGCCCACAGCTCCTTAGCTACGCCACTGGGTCCCAGTGGGTACTTTAGGTATTCACTATCAACTTCCTTGTATTTCTCCACCCTCTGACTTTGTCTCAGTGCCCATGAACTATGTGTAATGTTATATGTATGAGAATGTAAATTGCTCAGTTAACTCATATCCAGAGGGTAGGGGCAGCCGGCATTGCTTAAGAGTGCCTACATCTGAGGGCCCCATAAAAGTTTTGCTATGGGGCCCCATAATCTCTAGCTACGCAGCTACGCCACTGTACATTTGCTTTGAATAGTGGTAACCATTAGTAAACTGTCCCCCTCCCCTGCTTACACCTCTCATACTGTGCATGTCCCCTCCCCTGCTTACATCTCTCATACTGTGACAGTCCCCTCCCCTGCTTACATCTCTCATACTGTGACAGTCCCCCTCCCCTGCTTACACCTCTTATACTGTGGATGTCCCCTCCCCTGCTTACACCTCTCATACTGTGCATGTCCCCTCCCCTGCTTACACCTCTCATACTGTGACAGTCCCCCTCCCCTGCTTACACCTCTTATACTGTGGATGTCCCCTCCCCTGCTTACACCTCTCATACTGTGCATGTCCCCTCCCCTGCTTACATCTCTCATACTGTGACAGTCCCCCTCCCCTGCTTACACCTCTCATACTGTGGATGTCCCCTCCCCTGCTTACACCTCTCAAACTGTGGATGTCCCCTCCCCTGCTTACACCTCTCATGCTGTGACAGTCCCCCTCCCCTGCTTACACCTCTCATACTGTGGATGTCCCCTCCCCTGCTTACACCTCTCATACTGTGCATGTCCCCTCCCCTGCTTACATCTCTCATACTGTGACAGTCCCCCTCCCCTGCTTACACCTCTCATACTGTGGATGTCCCCTCCCCTGCTTACACCTCTCAAACTGTGGATGTCCCCTCCCCTGCTTACACCTCTCATGCTGTGACAGTCCCCCTCCCCTGCTTACACCTCTCGTACTGTGGATGTCCCCTCCCCTGCTTACATCTCTCATACTGTGACAGTCCCCCTCCCCTGCTTACACCTCTCATACTGTGGATGTCCCCTCCCCTGCTTACACCTCTCAAACTGTGGATGTCCCCTCCCCTGCTTACACCTCTCATGCTGTGGATGTCCCCTCCCCTGCTTACACCTCTCATACTATGGATGTCCCCTCCCCTGCTTACACCTCTCATACTGTGAATTTCCCCTCCCCTGCTTACACCTCTCATACTGTGGCTGCCCCCTCCCCTGCTTACACCTCTCATACTGTGGATGTCCCCTCCCCTGCTTACACCTCTCAAACTGTGGATGTCCCCTCCCCTGCTTACACCTCTCATGCTGTGGATGTCCCCTCCCCTGCTTACACCTCTCATACTATGGATGTCCCCTCCCCTGCTTACACCTCTCATACTGTGAATTTCCCCTCCCCTGCTTACACCTCTCATACTGTGGCTGTCCCCTCCCCTACATACACCTCTCATACTGTGGATGTCCCCTCCCCTGCTTACACCTCTCATACTGTGGCTGTCCCCTCCCCTGCTTACACCTCTCATACTGTGGATGTCCCCTCCCCTGCTTACTTCTCTCATACTGTGGATGTCCCCTCCCCTGCTTACACCTCTCCTGCTGTGGATGTCCCCCTCCCCAGCTTACACCTCTCATACTGTGGATGTCCCTCCCCTACTTACACCTCTCATACTGTGGATGTCCTCTCCCCTGCTTACACCTCTCATACTGTGACTGTCCCCTCCCCTGCTTACACCTCTCATACTGTGGCTGTCCCCTCCCCTGCTTACACCTCTCATACTGTAGATGTCCCCTCCCCTGCTTACACCTCTCATACTGTGGCTGTCCCCTCCCCTGCTTACACCTCTCATACTGTGCATGTCCCCTCCCCTGCTTACACCTCTCATACTGTGGCTGTCATCTCCCCTGCTTACACCTCTCATACTGTGGATGTCCCCTCCCCTGCTTACTTCTCTCATACTGTGGATGTCCCCTCCCCTGCTTACACCTCTCCTGCTGTGGATGTCCCCTCCCCTGCTTACACCTCTCATACTGTGACTGTCCCCTCCCCTGCTTACACCTCTCATACTGCGGATGTCCCCTCCCCTGCTTACACCTGTCATACTGTGGATGCCCCCCCCCCCTGCTTACGCCTGTCATACTGTGGCTGTCCCCTCTCCTGCTTACACCTCTCATACTGTGGATGTCTCCTCCCCCTCTGCTTACACCTCTCATGCTGTGGATGTCCCCTCCCCTGCTTAAACCTTTCATACTGTGGATGTCCCTCCTCCCCTGCTTACACCTGTCATACTGTGGATGTCCCCCTCTGCTTACACCTCTCATACTGTGACTGTCCCCTCCCCTGCTTACACCTCTCATACTGTGACTGTCCCCTCCCCTGCTACACCTCTCATACTGTGGATGTCCCCTCCCATGCTTACACCTTTCATACTGGGGATGTCCCCTCCCCTGCTTACACCTCTCATACTATGGATGTCCCCTCCCCTGCTTACACCTCTCATACTGTGAATTTCCCCTCCCCTGCTTACACCTCTCATACTGTGGCTGCCCCCTCCCCTGCTTACACCTCTCATACTGTGGATGTCCCCTCCCCTGCTTACACCTCTCAAACTGTGGATGTCCCCTCCCCTGCTTACACCTCTCATGCTGTGGATGTCCCCTCCCCTGCTTACACCTCTCATACTATGGATGTCCCCTCCCCTGCTTACACCTCTCATACTGTGAATTTCCCCTCCCCTGCTTACACCTCTCATACTGTGGCTGTCCCCTCCCCTACATACACCTCTCATACTGTGGATGTCCCCTCCCCTGCTTACACCTCTCATACTGTGGCTGTCCCCTCCCCTGCTTACACCTCTCATACTGTGGATGTCCCCTCCCCTGCTTACTTCTCTCATACTGTGGATGTCCCCTCCCCTGCTTACACCTCTCCTGCTGTGGATGTCCCCCTCCCCAGCTTACACCTCTCATACTGTGGATGTCCCTCCCCTACTTACACCTCTCATACTGTGGATGTCCTCTCCCCTGCTTACACCTCTCATACTGTGACTGTCCCCTCCCCTGCTTACACCTCTCATACTGTGGCTGTCCCCTCCCCTGCTTACACCTCTCATACTGTAGATGTCCCCTCCCCTGCTTACACCTCTCATACTGTGGCTGTCCCCTCCCCTGCTTACACCTCTCATACTGTGCATGTCCCCTCCCCTGCTTACACCTCTCATACTGTGGCTGTCATCTCCCCTGCTTACACCTCTCATACTGTGGATGTCCCCTCCCCTGCTTACTTCTCTCATACTGTGGATGTCCCCTCCCCTGCTTACACCTCTCCTGCTGTGGATGTCCCCTCCCCTGCTTACACCTCTCATACTGTGACTGTCCCCTCCCCTGCTTACACCTCTCATACTGCGGATGTCCCCTCCCCTGCTTACACCTGTCATACTGTGGATGCCCCCCCCCCCCTGCTTACGCCTGTCATACTGTGGCTGTCCCCTCTCCTGCTTACACCTCTCATACTGTGGATGTCTCCTCCCCCTCTGCTTACACCTCTCATGCTGTGGATGTCCCCTCCCCTGCTTAAACCTTTCATACTGTGGATGTCCCTCCTCCCCTGCTTACACCTGTCATACTGTGGATGTCCCCCTCTGCTTACACCTCTCATACTGTGACTGTCCCCTCCCCTGCTTACACCTCTCATACTGTGACTGTCCCCTCCCCTGCTACACCTCTCATACTGTGGATGTCCCCTCCCATGCTTACACCTTTCATACTGGGGATGTCCCCTCCCCTGCTTACACCTCTCATACTGCGGATGTCCCCTCCCCTGCTTACACCTCTTATGCTGTAGATGTCACATATCCTGCTTACACCTGTCATACTGTGGATGTTCCCTCCTCTCCTGCTTACACCTCTCATACTGTGGCTGTCCCCTCCCCTGCTTAAACCTCTCATACTGTGGATGCCCCCTCCCCCTCTGCTTACACCTCTCATATTGTGCATGTCTCCTCCCCTGCTTACACCTCTCATACTGCAGATGTCCCCTCCCCCTCTGCTTACACCTCTCATGCTGTAGATGTCACATATCCTGCTTACACCTGTCATACTGTGGATGTTCCCTCCTCTCCTGCTTACACCTCTCATACTGTGGCTGTCCCCTCCCCTGCTTACACCTCTTATACTGTGGATGTCCCCTCCCCTGCTTACACCTCTCATACTGTGGCTGTCCCCTCCCCTGCTTACACCTCTCATACTGTGCATGTCTCCTCCCTTGCTTACACCTCTTATACTGTGGATGTCCCCTCCCCTGCTTACACCTCTCATACTGTGGATGTCCCCTCCCCTGCTTACACCTCTCATACTGTAGATGTCCCCAAAGTTCCTTAGCTACACCAGTGAGGTAGAGGGTTTCCCTGGTGTACTACTGTGTGGCACTTGAGGTGTAGCATCGCCTGATAACTGCTGATGCAGGTCTCTCAGGTCAGATAAGCCTGTAGTAAAAGAGTTTTATGGCTTGTTCAGGAAGTTTGTTTCTCGTGGTTTTCTTGTTAACTTTATTTTACAACCTTATGCAAATGTTCAGCTGTAATCGTACAAAGAGATTTCCCACCAGGAAGTGTTACATTGTTTGTGCCTTTGTAGCTGTAATTTCTCACCATGGCAGATAATGCGGAGAACTCCTGATAACCGTTTATATCGGGTGCCAGCGTTGGATGAAGCAATTCGATGAAACCGAAATCTCTTTGAAGTGTAAACTTCCAGCATGTGAAAAATACATAAACATTCTATAGCCCTCTGACTTTTTATTGCTATTACTGGCTGGTGGCGTAGGCAACACTGCGTGCAGCAGGAGTGTGCATGCCTCACAACCTTCCTGATTTCACCGGGACTGTCCCGGATTGGGAGACTTGGTCCCGTGTCCCGCAGCACCCCCTACAACATCCTGATGACAGGCTGAGAGCAGGATGGAAAGCAGCAGCAGAGAGAGATCTGTCCCGGCATTGGCTGAAAAGTTCAATGTCTGGCCACCCATTCTATTCTGCTGCATGCATCTCAATCATTGGAAGTGCTGGGACGAGGTTTGCAGGAGTGATGGACCTGCAGGAGAGGAGCACCGGCTGTTGCTACCTAATCAAGGTCAGCAAGGTGAGACTCACAGGTGCAAGATTGGAGCATATTTATTTCCTGTTAAACCATATCAGTTGCAGGCAATAAAAAACATGTCTGTCAAGTACATCAAAGTCAGTGGACACTGAGTCTGGGGAAAATAAAAATTTTAATGCGAAAATGACTTTGGTGGAAATTTGGGCTCGTCCCTTCCGAACACACTTGTAGTTATGGTGGATAAGGCATGGGAGCGCAACAACAACAAAACATTTGTTAAAGAACAACTGAAGCGAGAAGTATATGGAGGCTGCCATTTTTATTTCCTTTTAAACAATACCAGTTGCCTGGCAGCCCTGCTGGTCTATTCGGCTGCAGTAGTGTCTGAATAACACCAGAAACAAGCATGCAGCTAATCCTGTCAGATCTGACAATAATGTCAGAAACACCTGATCTGCTGCATGCTTGTTCAGGGGCTATGGCTAAAAGCATTAGAGGCAGAGGATCAGCAGGGCTGCCAGGCAACTGGTATTTCTTAAAGGAAATAAATATGGCAGCCTCCATATACCTCTCACTTCAGTTGTCCTTTAACCCTCCTGGTGGTCTATTAAAAACCCCCAGGGGGCAGCGCAGCCATTTTTTGATTTTGATTTTTTTTAAAATGTGCAGCAGCATCCCCCTACCCTCTTCGATCGCCTCCGGCGATCAGGAAATCCCGTTCAAAGAACGTGATTTCCTGGAGGGCTTCCCCCGTCGCCATGGGCGGGATGACGTCACCGACGTCATGGACGTTGTGACGTCTGAGGGAGTCCTGATCCACCCCTCAGCGCTGCCTGGCGCTGATAAGCCAGGCAGCGCAGGGGTCTAGGGGGGGGGCTCTGCAGCGACGTGGATAGCGGCGAATCGGCGCGGGGCGGCGGCGATCGGTGTGCTCACACAGCTAGCAAAGTGCTAGCTGCGTGCAGCAACAAAAAAATTACGCAAATCGGCCCAGCAGGGCCTGAGAAAACCTCCTGCGCGGCGCCAGGAAGGTTAAGCAACCCCACTACCACCACCATCACCACCAAGTTTGCTCTAAGGTTGCTGAGAGTCACTTTGAGAGCCCAGTGACTTGGAAACATCAAGCTGGACTTGACTTCAAGTAATCTGGAAGCTTAATTGCTCTGAGATCAGGTAGGATCCTGCAAAAATCATGCAGAAACTTTCTTTACTGTTCTCAGTGATTCTGAAGCTCAGGAGGTTTTTTGCAAGTCAGCCTCTAAGCCTCTCTGCTTCACGCCTGAAATACATGATGACCCTGGTGGTGTCCAGCCTGTCCCCAGGGGTGACCTGGTGCCCTTCAGAACTATCTATCGTGTAGCATCACCTGATGCTCTTCAGAGAACTGACCTGGTGAGGGAACGTTTGGTCAGACAAGCCTTTATTAAGCACATTTCACCGCTGTACCTGAGGGTCCCATAAAATTTACACAACAAGCTGGCACAGCGTCTGTCTCTGTGAGTTTGTTTCATGTACCATTCTTGTTATCTTTATTAGTTTATACAACAAGAAAAACCTTACTAAGTGCGCTCCTCAAATTCTTAACAATTTCCTCTAACTGGCCTGGATCGCTCCTGTATTGAGTGTGTGTATCACTCTATCAGTAAATATATGAGGTGTAAACAGGGCGCTCTACAGTTTGAATAATAATAGTGAAATATCGGTACAAATAACACTTATACACTCTGAAAAATTCAGCATATCATATGCTATTAAAAACAAGCAAAAAGTCCCATATATCTTCCTCCAAGTTTTATCAAGGACGACACTTTGCACCTTTCTTGCCACAAGCAGTTATATATACGCTCACCAGAAATGCCAGCTGTCCCTCTCAGGATCAGCCCACAACACTTTTGGCCCAGCCAGTCACTCCTCGATAATCAGGATGTCTTTCACCTAGTCGCTCCGATCATAAGAAGAGAGAAACTCCAATAGTGTGATACTGTATAATGAGGGTATATCACTCCACCAGTGCACCCTATTCACACAGCGGCACCCAGTGCTCCTCCACCAGAGATCAATAAAGCCTCTCACCGTATTGCCTGGCTGACCCAGCACAGACCAGCAGTAATCACTTTGTTGATGACATCAAACTTTCTCCATACAGTAATACTGCCCTAGGACTCAAAGAGGGCCAGAAATAGTGTAAAACCTTCTTTATTTAAAAAGCATAAAAGTAGTGCACTTACAAACAGGTAGATTCAAATGCACATATCAAAAAGTATCCATCGAGCTCTTGTCAGCGTTCCTCGCTCCTTAGGCCACGCCCAACTAGTTTCGTCCTATGACTCTTCAGGGGCTTGGGCCAGTAGGAGCGAGGGAACGCTTTAATCTCCCTCCCCTACATCACATGACCCGTTACGCACGGGGATTTTGCAAAGTTCATTCGCCGCTTCCTAGATCAGCTTCATTGGCTGATAGTCACCCTGTCATTGCCGGTTGCGCCCAATAAGAAAGCTTTTCTCTTTTTCCCATAGCGCAAGTTCGCCAGCAAACTACTCTGGTAATCCCTCCCCGAACTACATTACCTACAGTTCCTTTGTTGCTGGCAACACATCGCCAGCCTCCCATCAAGTTGCTAGCAAATATACGGCACGGTTAACACCGCTTAGGGTTCTTGCGCCTCTCCCCCTGAGTCCCCCAGAAACTTAATTAGAACTTGTATATACAACTTATATAATAAAACATACATAAAAGACCCTCCTCCCAGCAGCAATACTGTATACAGATCGGGCTACAATTCCCAGAGGTCCCAGTCTATCTTCCTACAAATCCTACGGATACTAAACAGGGCCACAAAATAATAAGGTTATAACCAGAAACAAAACACAGGTGCTCCATATATTGGGCAAAAGACTTTTAATTTGCAAATAAGGTATAATAAGCGTACGTACAAAAAGGGCGCCTGGACAAAAAGGGCGCGGGGTGTAAACTCTAAATAATAATTAATCATTAATAGGGTTTATAAATATAGTGTGCTATATTTCGTTTACAAATAATGTTTAACAAAATTATAAATCATTAAATAATGTTTATGAAATCGGAAATTGTGAAAACGTTAATCTTCCCTGTTTCAAAAGTTAAACTTATAATTACGTTTATAAAAAAACCAATAATATATGTTTAATTGTTATAATTGTATATTATTGTGAATAACCGTCATTTATGGTTTGTTGTTATAATAAAATTTGAAAATATTGTTTATAAAGATGATATAAATATAACTACGTTCGTAATAAATGTTGTAATACATTAGTAATTATTACTAAAATTTTACTAAAACTATACCTAAGCCTACTCTTACACAGAACCCTACCTGTACCTATCCCTAACCCCTAGACTCCCCTGTTGGTGCCTAAACCTAAGACCCCCCTGTTGGTGCCTAAACCTAAGACCCCCCTGTTGGTGCCTAAACCTAAGACCCCCCTGTTGGTGCCTAAACCTAAGACCCCCCTGTTGGTGCCTAAACCTAAGACCCCCCTGTTGGTGCCTAAACCTAAGACCCCCCTGTTGGTGCCTAAACCTAAGACCCCCCCTGTTGGTGCCTAACCCTAAGACTTCCCTGTTGGTGCCTAAACCTAAGACCCCCCTGTTGGTGCCTAAACCTAAGACCCCCCTGTTGGTGCCTAAACCTAAGACCCCCCTGTTGGTGCCTAAACCTAAGACCCCCCTGTTGGTGCCTAAACCTAAGACCCCCCTGTTGGTGCCTAAACCTAAGACCCCCCTGTTGGTGCCTAAACCTAAGACCCCCCTGTTGGTGCCTAAACCTAAGACCCCCCCGTTGGTGCCTAAGTAACCCTCCCTGTACCTACCCCTAACCCCTAGACCCCCCTCTTGGTGCCTAAACCTAGGACCCCCCTGTTGGTGCCTAAACCTAAGACCCCCCCCTGTTGTTGCCTAAGTACCCCTCCCTGTACCTACCCCTAACCCCTAGACCCCCCTATTGGTGCCTAAACCTAAGACCCCCCTGTTGGTGCCTAAACCTAAGACCCCCCTTTATTATGTGGATAATAATGTTTTACTAATTGTGGATTCAAAAAATATTTTGCAATTTACGTTACGTACTGATCGCTTTATTTTGTGAATAATAATGTTTTACAAACAGTAAGGGATAAAACTTTAAATAATGTTTTAATTATTTAAATAAGATAAATATGTTTATTATTTTCATAAACGTTATTCGGCACGGGTGCATTTTATAAACGTAAATCACCACAAGTTCAGTTATAAATCATTAAACATCGCCGGGCGCCGTTTGTAAACTTTATTTAGCTCCTGGCGCCCTTTTTTCCTACTCGGCGCCCATTAAACGCTATTTATTATGGGAGTGAATGGCGGCGCCCTTTTTGTCCACTAGCGGCATGCGCCCTTTTTTCCCAGCTCCGTATAATAAACCATTAGCCCCGCCTAATGGACTGCAAACCTACTAATATAATCGCCACCTGGATAAGGAATTAACGGGGTCAGCAGTACATACTGCCACCAAGGTTCATCTTTATTCTTTATTTTTTTATTTTAGTTTAACAGCTGCTCATAAACTTTGCATGGCCCCCTTACATTGTTAACATAGTATGCATATCCCTCCCCTACTTGCAACATCCCTTCCATAGATGTTATTGTTATGCAACTTCTGTGAATCATTCGCCCCATTATCAGCTTCCTCATGTCAATGCCTGTATAGTCATACTTAATGGTTATGCCCCCTAGTAACCATCCCAACACACATTGCGGACAGTCCGCAGGCAGAACCATAGCATGTACAGTCATTGAACTACCAACCTAATCATCAGCGATAAAACAGTTGACATCCAGTTCCACATTCAACCCCCTCGGTACCAACGTTTGCAGATCATATATCCACCTAGTTTCCATTTGCGAAATTTCTCTGATTTTATGGCAGCCTCTCCATTTAGTTGTTAGTTTTTGAATTCCACAGAAACTCAACATTCCAGGGTTTCGGTCATGCTTTTCCAGAAAATGCTTCGAGACACTATGTCCCTTGAACCCTCTACTGATGTTGGCAATGTGTTCACCCACACGTTTTTTCAGGGTTCTCTTGGTCCGACCCACGTACTGCAGCCCACATGGGCACCATAAAAGGTATACCACATGTGTGCTGCAGCAGTGAATAAACTCATTAATTTTAAAATTCCTTCCTGTCTGATTGGAGACTACTTCTTTCCGCCTTACACCCAATGCCAACTCACATGTAGTACATTGCTGACAGGGATAAAATCCCACATTACCCCAAACATCCGTTTTGTTGTTGACCCGGGGCCCATCCACATAAGTTTTGACTAGTTTTTGTTGCAAATTCTGCGCTCGTCTATAAATGAATCTGGGTCGCTGTGGGAGCACTCTCCCCAAAATGGGGTCATTTCTTAACAGCCCCCAATGCTTTTTATATATTTTTTCCACCTCCCTATATTGTGAATTGAATTGCAATAATACCGCATGTTCAAAGGGGTTGGCTCTGCCCTGATTCTTTGTGCTAGTGTTCCTAGAAACCTGTAAAAGCTTATCCCTTCCCCCCTGTATCACTTCTTCTGATATTGCTTCTAAATACTGTCTACTGTATCCTTTTTCAACAAACCTTTCTATTAACATTTCTGCTTGTATGATATAGTCACTTATATTCGAGCAATTCCTCCTAATCCTACTCAGTTGCCCTTTGGGGATGTTGGACATCCAATTTGGATGATGACAACTTCGCGTGGGGATATAAGTTTATTAGTTATTAGTTTATGGTTATATGTAACGATTAGCTGTAATCTTTCAAGATAAATGAGATTTCTAAGAGGAAGTGTTGCTGAATTTTTCATACGTTTCTTTGCCGATAACTCTTATATCACGTTTGGATGAAGCCAGGGTCAGGGATGGTTCTAGACTTTCTGCTGAAGCAAACTCGTGGGGATGCTCCGGCTCCCCGCCCTCCTCCCCCCCCCTCCCCCAACACACACTTTTGGAATTATTGCACAGCACCCGACAATTTGCACCACGCATTATAGCCATGGTGCACCATAAAAATTCCCTCTGTATAGGTCGGTAGATGGCTGGGTAGGTATAAGGGTAACAGTAAAAAAGGGCGCAGGAGGCTAGTGGACAAATCGGGCGCCGCCATTCACTCCCATAATAAATATCGTTTAATGGGCGCCCGATAGGAAAAAAGGGCGCCGGAGAAAATTAACGTTTTAAAAGCGGCGCCCGGAGACTTAATGTTTTATTACTGCTTCTCATAATTACACATTATTTAATGATTTATACATTTTTAATATTATTTTTAAACGAAAAACAGTACAATATTTTTTTCAAACATTATTTTTAAACGAAAAACAGTACAATTTTTTTTTTTTTTTTTTTTTTTTACATTATTTTTAAACGAAAAAACCGCACAATATGTTTTTGAAACGTTATTAATGCTTATCACAGGGGGGGTCTTAGGTTTAGGCACCAACAGGAGGGTCTTAGGTTTAGGCACCAACAGGGGGGTCTTAGGTTTAGGCACCAACAGGGGGGTCTTAGGTTTAGGCACCACCAGGGGGTCTTAGGTTTAGGCACCAACAGGGGGTCTTAGGTTTAGGCACCAACAGGGGGTCTTAGGTTTAGGCACCAACAGGGGGGGTCTTAGGTTTAGGCACCAACAGGGGGGTCTTAGGTTTAGGCACCAACAGGGGGGTCTTAGGTTTAGGCACCAACAGGGGGGTCTTAGGTTTAGGCACCAACAGGGGGGTCTTAGGTTTAGGCACCAACAGGGGGGTCTTAGGTTTAGGCACTAACAGGGGGGTCTAGGGTTTAGGGGTAGGTACAGGGAGGGTTACTTAGGCACCAACAGGGGGGGTCTTAGGTTTAGGCATCAACAGCAGGGTCTAGGGGTTAGGGGTAGGTACAGGGAGGGTTACTTAGTAAATTTTTTTTTAACGTTATTATACGTTTCACTATTTAAACGAAAGATTAACGTTTTTACAATTGCCGATTTAATGCACATTATTTAATGATTTATAACTTTATAAAACATTAATTTTAAACGAAATACAGTACAATATATTTTTAAACGTTATCCATGCTTATCGTTTAAAACCCTGCGCCCTTTTTTCCCAGCGCCCCTTTTTAACGTACGCAGGTATAAGTGCCTCCAGTATAGGAAGCCAGGTATAGGTGCCCCCTATATAAGAAGCCAGGTATAGTTGCCCCCAGTATAGGTAGCCACGTATAGGTGCCTCAGGTACAGGAAGCCAGGTATAGGTGCCCCCAGTATAGGAAGCCAGGTATAGGTGCTCCCAGTATAGGTAGCCAGGTATAGGTGCCCCCAGTATAGGTAGCCACGTATAGGTGCCCCCAGTATAGGTAGCCAGGCACAGGTGCCCCAGTATAGGTAGCCAGGTATAGTAGCCTCCAGTATAGGTAGCCAGGTATAGGTGCCCCTAGTATAGCTAGCCAGGTATAGGTGCCCCCATTATAGCTATCCAGGTATAGGTGCCTCTGATATAGGAAGCCAGATATATGTGCCCCCAGTATAGGTAGCCAGGTATAGGTGCCCCAGTGTAGAAAGCCAGGTATAGGTGCCCCCTGTATAGGAAGCCAGGTATAGGTGCCCCCAGTATAGGTATCCTAGTATAGGTGCCCCAGTATAGGAAGCCAGGTATAGGTGCACCCTGTATAGGAAGCCAGGTATAGGTTCCGCCAGTATAGGTTGCTAGGTATAGGTGCCCCCAGTATAGGTAGCCAAGTATACGTGCCCTCAGCATAGGTAGCCAAGTATAGATGCCCCCTGTATAGGTAGCCAGGTATAGGTGCCCCCAGTATAGGTAGCCAAGTATAGGTGCCCCCCAGTATAGGAAGCCAGGTATAGGTGCCCCCTGTATAAGAAGCCAGGTATTGGTGCCCCCAGTATAGGTATCCTAGTATAGGTGCCCCAGTATAGGAAGCCAGGTATAGGAGCACCCTGTATAGGAAGCCAGGTATAGGTTCCGCCAGTATAGGTTGCTAGGTATAGGTGCCCCCTGTAACGCAAGGTGACGCCTAGTCGGCCAAAACGCAATCGCGGTCGTTTGCGACACAAATCGTTAAACCGAGATATGATGTGTAATCTCCTTCTGACTAGGAACAGATGGGAGGTCTGGTCTTAGCTGAGAGAATCCCTGTAAAAGCTGGGAAGTCGATTTTTCCGATTTCTTGGTCAGATTTGCCAGTCGTGCAAGCGATCAGAAAATGACTTCTTTGTGGGTTTTTTTGTAAACCAGAGATCTGTCCCTATGTGAGCAAAGCATTCCCCTCACCCCTCAGGAATGTCGCACGTGGCCAGATTCCCTGCAGGGACCAGCTCATTCCCCCCACATCCAACTGGCTCAATGAAAAGAGCCAGGAAACTGGCTCCCTAGGGGAGCCATGAGAAGCCAGCCAGAGAGGCACCGATAAGGACAGATATGAATGCATGTGATGTATGGTTTCTTACCTATTATATGGAGACCGTACATCGCACAGCTATAAAATTCATATAGTCTTATTCGTTAATGCCTGCCCAATGCGCTGATATAACATTCATGGCAATATCTCATCCAGTTATTGCGACCTGAGAAACTACCCAAGTCACGTCTGATATCATATTAATCTGTATTTTCCAACAAGTATGAATCTGTTATCCACCTAAATATGACATGTATCATTTATGAGTTACGGCATTTTATAAGTTTAAACCTAAAATCTCTCAGAGGGAATGAACTGTCATTGGTGGGTAATTCAGAGGGGGCGGGCATTGCTACACCCCCGAGCCACCTTCATCAAAAGCACCTGGCCGGCAGGCGGACCTCATTCCTCCATTTTCCACCTTCATGAAAGCTGCTGCCACTTTGAGGAACAAGTGGTAGCCATCTTGTTTGGACTTGCTCTGGAACAAAAGAACTTTGT
The DNA here is from genome assembly GCF_040937935.1 of Hyperolius riggenbachi. Classification (NCBI taxonomy): domain Eukaryota; kingdom Metazoa; phylum Chordata; class Amphibia; order Anura; family Hyperoliidae; genus Hyperolius; species Hyperolius riggenbachi. Next base: position 13,733,836 of record NC_090648.1, read on the forward strand.
TACTAACTGAACTGAACCAAGAACTTTATGATTTTCCCAGAATAGACATATTTTCACAAACCCTAAGTATTTTCTCCCTTTTTATTTCATACTGGCTATTAATGTTTCAATAATTGTTGATTTTAATAATTTTCTGTATATATTAATTATTTATATTACATTAATAAACGACGTTCAAACGTCCTTGTTTATTCAGCTACCCTGCTATTCAGCCACACGACCTGAACCCAGGTTTCTGAAGAGACGCTACTTTTGTTGTTAGCTAGACAGAATAGAGTGTGTTTAACCGTTTTCTTTGTAGGTCTAGAAATAGCTAGTCAGTGGGTGCTTCTGGCCCAGGAAAGCAGAGGTGGTGGCAGTTATACCCTGAAATAGTGTGTAAGTTGTAAATACCGTAACCCACAGGCTCCCTTCTAGTCGGGCTGCTGCCCAAATTCCGTTGGTTTCTGCCCACTGATCGTGACCACAGCTTGCATGATCTGTGTGCTGAAACCGATTGGAAGGCAATTTGCGTTCCGACCACTAGGGTCCCTGTGACACCTCCAGTATAGGTAGCCAAGTATAGGTGCCCCCAGCATAGGTAACGAAGTATAGATGCCCCCTGTATAGGTAGCCAGGTATAGGTGCCCCCAGTATAGGTAGCTAAGTATAAGTGCCCCCAGTATAGGAAGCCAGGTATAGGTGCCCCAGTATAGGAAGCCAGGTATAGGTGCCCCAATATAGGAAGCCAGGTATAGGTGCCCCCAGTATAGGTAGCAAGGTATAGGTGCCCCCAGTATAGGTAGCCAAGTATAGGTGCCCCCTGTATAGGTAGCCAGGTATAAGTGCCCGCAGTACAGGTAGCAAGGTATAAGTGCCCGCAGTACAGGTAGCAAGGTATAGGTGCCCCCAGTAAAGGTAGCCAGGTATAGGCGCCTACAGTTTAGGTAGCCAGATGTAGGTGCCCACAGTATAGGTAGGCAAATATAGGAGCCCCCAACATAGGTCAGCAGGTATAGGTGCCCCCAGTATAGGTAGCCAGGTATAGGTAGCCAAGTGTAGGTGCCCCCAGAATAGGAAGCCAGGTATAGGTGCCCTCTGTATAGAAAGCCAGGTATAGGTTCCCCCTGTATAGGAAGCCCGGTGTAGTTGCCCCCAGTATAGGTAGCCAAGTGTAGGTGACCCCAGTATAGGAAGCCAGGTATATGTGCCCTCTGTATAGAAAGCCAGGTATAGGTGCCCCCAGTATAGGTAGCCAGGTATAGGGGCCCCCTGTATAGAAAGACAGGTATAGGTGCCCCCTGTATAGGAATTCAGGTATAGGTGTCCCAATATATGTGAACCCATGCCATGCATTTGAGTGAACCTAACTTGCCTAATCTCCATGCTTCATCCAGTGACTAAGCATTACCTTGTACTCATACTGTGCTGTGTGATCTGGTTTTCTTGTATTCCTGTATTGTCATATTGCTGTATGTCACCCCTAAATATTGTCTGTAACCTAAATTAATGTTCAGCGCTGCGTAATATGTTGGTGCTTTATAAATACAAATAATAATAATAATAATAATAATAATATAGGTAGCCAGGTATTGGTGCCCCCGGTATAGGTAGCCAGGTATAGGTGTCTCCAGTATAGGTAGCCAGGTGTTGGTGCCCCCAGTATAGGTAGCCAGGAATAGTTGCCTCCAGTATAGGTAGCCAGGTATAGGTGTATTGTAATGTGGGAGTGTAATGTACATGTGTAATGTGAAATTAGCATGTTAAGTGAACTGTGCCTTTAAAAAGGGGTATTGTGAAGTGGGAATGTAATTTGCCTTTATTCTGTGAAATTGACAGTACAGTACAGTACAATACAGTGTGCACTGCGCCTTTAACCACTTGCCGACCGCCTACTTCATATTGGCGGCGGCAAAGTGGCAGCCCCAGGACCACGTAACGCAGATTGGCGTCAGGTCCTGGGGCACTCTCTGGCCGGGGATCGCGCGCTGGGATGCGCGCGCATCCACCGGCAATAGGCTCCGCCCACCCGCGACGTCAACCCGCCGGCCAATCGGAAGCGCCGGCGGGTTGTTAACCCGACGATCCCCGGATAGGAAGCGTATAATACGCTTTGTACTGTTTACAAAGTGTATTATACAGGCTGCCTCCTGCCCTGGTGGTCCCAGTGTCCGAGGGACCACCAGGGCAGGCTGCAGCCACCCTAGTCTGCACCCAAACACACTGATCTGCCCCCCCTGCCCCCTGATCGCCCACAGTACCCCTCAGACCCCCCCCCGGCCCACCCCCCAGACCACCATTTGCACACAATCACCCCCCTAATCACCCATCAATCACTCCCTGTCACTATCTGTCAACGCTATTTTTTTTTTTAGGTCCCTAAACTGCCCCCTGCTCCCTCCTGATCACCCCCCCACCCCTCAGATTCTCCCCAGACCCCCCCAGACCCTCCCCCCCCCCCCCTGTGTACTGTATGCATCTATCCCCCCTGATCACCTGTCAATCACCCGTCAATCACCCATCAATCACCCGTCAATCACCCGTCAATCACCCCCTGTCACTGCCACCCATCAATCAGCCCCTAACCTGCCCCTTGCGGGCAATCTGATCACCCACCCACACCAATAGATCGCCCGCAGATCCGACATCAGATCACCTCCCAAATCCATCGTTTACATCTATTCTCTCCTCCAAACACCCACTAATTACCCATCAATCACCCATCAATCACCCCCTATCACCACCTGTCACTGTTACCCATCAGATTAGACCCTTGCGGGCACCCAATCGCCCGCCCACACGCTCAGATTGCCCTCAACCCCATCCCCCCTTATCGATTCGCCAGTGCATTATTTACATCCGTTCTTCCCTGTAATAACCCACTGATCACCTGTCAATCACCCCCTGTCACTGCCACCCATCAATCACCCCCTGTCACTGCCACCCATCAATCAGCCCCTAACCTGCCCCTTGCGGGCAATCTGATCACCCACCCACACCAATAAATCGCCCGCAGATCCGACATCAGATCACCTCCCAAATCCATCGTTTACATCTATTCTCTCCTGTAAACACCCACTAATTACCCATCAATCACCCATCAATCACCCCCTATCACCACCTGTCACTGTTACCCATCAGATTAGACCCTTGCGGGCACCCAATCGCCCGCCCACACGCTCAGATTGCCCTCAACCTGCCCCCCCCCTTATCGATTCGCCAGTGCATTATTTACATCCGTTCTTCCCTGTAATAACCCACTGATCACCTGTCAATCACCCCCTGTCACTGCCACCCATCAATCACCCCCTGTCACTGCCACCCATCAATCAGCCCCTAACCTGCCCCTTGCGGGCAATCTGATCACCCACCCACACCAATAGATCGCCCGCAGATCCGACATCAGATCACCTCCCAAATCCATCGTTTACATCTATTCTCTCCTCTAAACACCCACTAATTACCCATCAATCACCCATCAATCACCCCCTATCACCACCTGTCACTGTTACCCATCAGATTAGACCCTTGCGGGCACCCAATCGCCCGCCCACACGCTCAGATTGCCCTCAAACCCCCCCTTATCGATTCGCCAGTGCATTATTTACATCCGTTCTTCCCTGTAATAACCCACTGATCACCTGTCAATCACCCCCTGTCACTGCCACCCATCAATCACCCCCTGTCACTGCCACCCATCAATCAGCCCCTAACCTGCCCCTTGCGGGCAATCTGATCACCCACCCACACCAATAGATCGCCCGCAGATCCGACATCAGATCACCTCCCAAGCGCAGTGTTTACATCTATTCTCTCCTCTAAACACCCACTAATTACCCATCAATCACCCCCTATCACCACCTGTCACTGTTACCCATCAGATTAGACCCTAATCTGCCCCTTGCGGGCACCCAATCACCCGCCCACACCTCAGAACGCCCTCAGACCCCAGCCCTGATCACCTCGCTAGTGCATTGCTTGCATCTATTTCCCCCCTCTAATCACACCTTGAGACACCCATAAATCACCTCCTGTCACCCCCTAGCACACCTACACATCAGATCAGGCCCTAATTTGCCCCGTGTGGGCTCCTGATCACTCGGCCAAACCCTCAGATCCCCCTCAGACCCCCTTCCGATCACCTCCCCAGTGCATTGATTGCATCTATTTTCCTCTCTAACCGCCCCCTGAGACACCCATCAATCACCTCCTGTCACCCCCCTAGCACTCCTATCCATCAGATCAGGCCCAATTCATCCTGTCATCTAAGAGGCCACCCTGCTTATGACCGTTTCCACAAAATTTGCCCCCTCATAGACCACCTGTCATCAAAATTTGCAGATGCTTATACCCCTGAACAGTCATTTTGAGAAATTTGGTTTCCAGACTACTCACAGTTTTGGGCCCGTAAAATGCCAGGGCAGTATAGGAACCCCACAAGTGACCCCATTTTAGAAAGAAGACACCCCAAGGTATTCTGTTAGGTGTATGATGAGTTCATAGAAGATTTTATTTTTTGTCAAAAGTTAGCGGAAATTGGATTTTTATTGTTTTTTTCACAAAGTGTCATTTTTCACTAACTTGTGACAAAAAATAAAATCTTCTATGAACTCACCATACCCCTAACGGAATACCTTGGGGTGTCGTCTTTCTAAAATGGGGTCACTTGTGGGGTTCCTATACTGCCCTGGCATTTTAGGGGCCCTAAACCGTAGGGAGTAGTCTAGAAAACAAATGCCTCAAAATGACCTGTGAATAGGACGTTGGGCCCCTTAGCGCACCAAGGCTGCAAAAAAGTGTCACACATGTAGTATCGCCATACTCAGGAGAAGTAGTATAATGTGTTTTGTGGTGTATTTTTACACATACCCATGCTGGGTGGGAGAAATCTCTCTGTAAATGGACAATTGTGTGTAAAAAAAATCAAAAATGTGTCATTTACAGAGATATTTCTCCCACCCAGCATGGTTATATGTAAAAATACACCACAAAACACATTATACTACTTCTTCTGAGTATGGCGATACCACATGTGTGACACTTTTTTGCAGCCTAACTGTGCTAAGGGGCCCAAAGTCCAATGAGTACCTTTAGGATTTCACAGGTCATTTTGAGACATTTGGGTTCAAGACTACTCCTCACGGTTTAGGGCCCCTAAAATGCCAGGGCAGTATTGGAACCCCACAAATGACCCCATTCTAGAAAGAAGACACCCCAAGGTATTCCGTTAGGAGTATGGTGAGTTCATAGAAGATTTTATTTTTTGTCACAAGTTAGCGGAAATTGATATGTATTGTTTTTTTTTCACAAAGTGTCATTTTCCGCTAACTTGTGACAAAAATAAAATCTTCTATGAACTCACCATACCCCTAACGGAATACCTTGGGGTGTCTTCTTTCTAAAATGGGGTCACTTGTGGGGTTCCTATACTGCCCTGGCATTTTAGGGGCCCTAAACCGTGAGGAGTAGTCTAGAATCCAAATGCCTCAAAATGACCTGTGAATAGGACGTTAGGCCCCTTAGCGCACCTAGGTTGCAAAAAAGTGTCACATGTGGTATCGCCGTACTCAGAAGAAGTAGTATAATGTGTTTTGAGGTGTATTTTTATACATACCCATGCTGGGTGGGAGAAATCTCTCTGTAAATGGACAATTGTGTGTAAAAAAAATCAAATAATTGTCATTTACAGAGATATTTCTCCCACCTAGCATCTGTATGTGTAAAAATACACCCCAAAACACATTATACTACTTCTCCTGAGTACGGCGGTACCACATGTGTGGCACTTTTTTGCACCCTAAGTGCGCTAAGGGGCCCAAAGTCCAATGAGTACCTTTAGGATTTCACAGGTCATTTTGCGACATTTGGTTTCAAGACTACTCCTCACGGTTTAGGGCCCCTAAAATGCCAGGGCAGTATAGGAACCCCACAAATGACCCCATTTTAGAAAGAAGACACCCCAAGGTATTCCGTTAGGAGTATGGTGAGTTCATAGAAGATTTTATTTTTGTCACAAGTTAGCAGAAAATGACACTTTGTGAAAAAAAACAATTCAAATCAATTTCCGCTAACTTGTGACAAAAAAAAAAAATCTTCTATGAACTCACCATCCTCCTAATGGAATACCTTGGGGTGTCTTCTTTCTAAAATGGGGTAATTTGTGGGATTCCTATACTGTCCTGGCATTTTAGGGGCCCTAAACCGTGAGGAGCAGTCTTGAAACGAAATTTCTCAAAATGACCTGTGAAATCCTAAAGGTACTCATTGGACTTTGGGCCCCTTAGCGCAGTTAGGGTGCAAAAAAGTGCCACACATGTGGTATCGCCGTACTCAGGAGAAGTAGTATAATGTGTTTTGGGGTGTATTTTTCCACATACCCATGCTGAGTGGGAGAAATATCTCTATAAATTGACAATTGTGTGTAAAAAAAATAAAACAATTGTCATTTACGGAGATATTTCTCCCACCCAGCATGGGTATGTGTAAAAATACACCCCAAAACACATTATACTACTTCTCCTGAGTACGGCAATACCACATGTGTGGCACTTTTTTGCAGCCTAACTGCGCTAAGGGGCCCAAAGTCCAATGAGCATCTTTAGGCTTTACAGGGGTGCTTACAATTAGGCACCCCCCAAAATGCCAGGACAGTGAACACACCCCACAAATGACCCCATTTTGGAAAGTAGACACTTCAAGGTATTCAGAGAGTAGCATAGTGAGTCCGTGGCAGATTTCATTTTTTTTTGTCGCAAGTTAGAAGAAATGGAAACTTTTTTTTTTTTTTTTTGTTACAAAGTGTCATTTTCCGCTAACTTGTGACAAAAAATAAAATCTTCTATGAACTCACCATGCCTCTCACTGAATACTTTGGGATGTCTTCTTTCCAAAATGGGGTCATTTGGGGGGGATTTGTACTATCCTGGAATTTTAGCCCCTCATGAAACCTGACAGGTGCGCAGAAAAGTCAGAGATGCTTGAAAATGGGAAAATTCACTTTTGGCACCATAGTTTGTAAACGCTATAACTTTTACCCAATCCAATAAATATACACTGAATGTTTTTTTTTTTATCAAAGACATGTAGCAGAATAACTTTCGCGCTCAAATGTATAGGAAATTTTACTTTATTTGAAAAATGTCAGCACAGAAAGTTAAAAAAGTCATTTTTTTGACAAAATTCATGTCTTTTTTGATGAATATAATAAAAAGTAAAACTCGCAGCAGCAATCAAATAGCACCGAAAGAAAGCTGTATTAGTGACAAGAAAAGGAGGTAAAATTCATTTAGGTGGTAGGTTGTATGACTGAGCAATAAACCGTGAAAGCTGCAGTGGTCCGAATGGAAAAAAAGGCTCTGGTCCTTAAGGGGTTTTATGACTGCAGTCCTTAAGTGGTTAAGGAGAAACTCCAACCTAGAATTGAACTTTATCCCAGTCAGTAGCTGATACCCCCTTTTACATGAGAAATATAATGCTTTTCACAAACAGACCATCAGGGGGCGCTGTATGACTGATTTTGTGCTGAAACCCCTCCCACAAGAAGCTCTGGGACCGCGGTACTTTTGGCAGTTTGTTACAATGTAACAAGGTTCACAGACAGGAAATAGCTGTTTACAGCTGTCTCTAACAGCCAAAACAGCTAGCAGCAGCTACATCACCTGCCAGCAGTAAAAATGTCACCATGTAATACATGTCAGAATGTAAATCGGGGAGAGGAAAGATTTTACAATGAGCAAACACTGACTAAATCATTTATACATAATTCTGGTAAAAAATGAAGCACTTTTTTTACTACATTATTTTCACTGGAGTTCCTCTTTAACAGCTGTATTGTGGAATCAAAACTGCGCACAGAGAGAGACCAGGCGCTCAGATAGTCGCATAGACTGGGTTGCTAGGCAACCCAGTACACAGAAGAGGGTACCTTCTAGAAACGGGGAGGAGAGGACAGAGCAGAGGCAGAGGGGGCGTGGCAGAGGCTGAGGGAACTACCAGTTCTCCTCACAGATTTTCAATCAGTCAGGAGGCAGTGAGGGAGTAGGGAGGCCAGCGAGAGCGGCCGCAGCAGCCACCCCATGAGGCAAAGAGGGGGCCCGGTGGCAGCATCCAGACCACCAGCAGAGCGGGGGCAGCAGTGACAGAGCCCAGGCAGTGACTGGAGGCAGTGTTGGAGATACAGCAGGCAAGATCCAGGCGGGCACAGGAGAAGAGAGATCCTGTCAGGCCAGAGGAGTATAGGCCTTGCGCCAGCATCAAGCCACAGATTGTGAGCAAAAGAGGGCCAGAGTTCAGTGGAGCTGTTCTGAGTATAGTGACAGTTAACCCAAGTTACTGAAGGGCATATTCTGATGAAAGTGGCGTGACTAAAATCTGCCTGTCTGATAAAGCCTTAAAGAGACAGTAACATTATGATGATAATCAGTTTATTAATGCAAGTGTAACGATCAGTGTAACACAGAGAGGGTCTGGTTACCGGTGATCTGCAGTATCACAGAGAATACAGATATATACCCGATTATTGATGATCTGCAGTATCACCGATAATCAGATATATCACTAACCTCTAGACACCTGGGTAATAAGAGTGTTTGGTGCAACAGAAATACTTTGAGGACTGCAACTGAGGAGCAGGTGCACAGCAGTATGGAGTACTGCACAGTAACACGTTCCTTCCGTAAGCCTGAGACTCTCCCGAGGGAGGGGTCAGGCTAGGAGTAGGAAGGACAGAGTGTGAGTGACACCAAGGAAGGGTGTCACCCCCAGGTCTGTGAGCTATCTCTAGACTGAGGAGATAGCTCTCAGGGTCGGACAAGCCAGGTCAGTAACAGACAGACAGATCAGGGACAGAGACAGGAGACAGATGCGGAATCCTAAGACAAGCAGAGTTCGGTAACAGAGAATCAGATAAAGCGAGGTACCTAATCAGAGATCAGAAGAGTAGTCAGGAAAGCAGAAGGTCATAATAAATAATCAACAATGCCTAGTCTTGGGTGTGAGCTCCTTGATCATCAACACCCAGGAACTGGTCTAGATAATAACACAGATAATATCACAGATACTAACAAGGTCTGAGTGCTACCACATAGTGATCGCAACGGCAGACAACCAGAGAATGACCAGCACCCAGTATATATAGCAAGGCGTTCTCCAGCGCCTCCCCTGAGTGCTGGACCAATGGGAAGTGGTACTGCCGTCAGCTGACCGGCTTAGTCAGCTGACTCCCTTCTGGCTGTCATATAAGTTCTGCCTCTCAGTGCGCGCGCGCGTCCTTCTGAACCCGTGTGGACTATCAGTCCCAGCCACACCAGACATGTGATGTAAAGCACCCGCCGCGCTGGACGCGGAAACCGCCGCACCGCTATCAAGGCATGCGGCGGTTTCTCCGCGTTCGGCCATACTACTAGATGTAGGCCTACGCGTGCCAACCGCCACGTTGGACGCGGAATCAGCCGCCTTGTTCTGAGTACACGTGGTGGCTTTTCTGCGTTTTCTCACAGCAAGATAGTGCTGCCCTGCCAAAGACCCATAGACTGTAACCAAGTATATTAAGTGTGAGTGCCTTTTTGTCATCAGAAAAGTGATCAGCCTCTAATAGCCCCCTCAGAACTAATACAGCTCAGCCACTAGCAGCGATCCTGACTCAGAGACATTTTCCTGTCAGCCTGTTCAGTTATAAGTCATCAGTTCTTCAGTTGATGTGTTCATCAGTTGTTTACTAAAAGCCTGATATGAAAAGTGAGCCAGAGTGTTATTTCTGGGTTACCTAAGTACACGGCTTAAGAAAGAGAACAAACGCCGTGGAGATAAAGAGAACCTGTCAGTGAGAAATAACTAAATCTGTTAATCTGTCAGCATTAAAGAAGAAGATTGGAGGAGGAGTTTTACTGCATCTGGTGTTACTAAGAGAATTCCAGTGAACAGCAGAGTGACATCTGACAGCGATAAAGGGTTAACAAAGTTGGAGATACAAGTTTTGCAAGATAACAAAATTAGAGCTTATTCAGCATAGAGTTTAACTAACATAAGAGAAGAGCGATATTGAAGGAGTCAAATATTAATGGTATAGCTGGGTGCATTGGTCGGTTTTGTGATTTTATTTTATTTTATTTTTATTTCTCTAACCCCCTTTTTATCATTTAATTCTTTCTTTATTTTGTTTATTATTTTGGGAAGCCTATCCAACCAAGTGGTGCCTCAGAGATAAAGTAGTTTGAGTATTACAGCATAAAGAGCAAAAGTCTGAGAGATCTTCTGAGTAAAGTGAACATTCTGTTGGATGCCAAATTGCCAACCAATGAACTGCAGAAATTGCTTCAGTACCATAGTAAAGGGAGTCATGAGTCCCCTAAGGTTTTGCTGAGCAATATAGCTTGGACTTGGCAGCAAGGGACTGAGACTGTATAGGAACTGAATTGCTTAGTAGACCTGTCCCTGCCCAAGTCCCTATACCTCAGTGAATGGTACTGTGTTCAAAGGTGTTGTACTAAAAAGTGGTTTATGATTATAAAAGAAGAACTGTTGTAGCTCAATATATATAAAAGTTTGTGTGTAACTTAACCTTTTTATCCCGCAGCTTTTACCGATGCACCGGCTGTGAAGAGGAGAAGATTGTATTTTGACCTGAGATGTGCAGGGAAAGCATATTTTTGTGTTCAGAGTTATACTGGTTGTGAGAAGGTACCAGTTGACCACTGTTAGGTCACAAATAAATCCTTGATAATCACATCTGAGTCATTGTGTGGTGGATTCCTCTCAGCCGGGGCCGAGCACAACAGGATAAATTGGGTTACAGTAGCATAATAACCAGGGGCATAACTAGAAATTACTAGACCCCCTGCAAAACTATGGATGTGGCCCCCTCAGCTGTTGTTGCTGGAGGGGGGAGTGCTGATGGTAGCCAGAGGTGAGGGGAGGAGACAGACTCCCTCACCGGTTCCGCAGCTCCCTGCATCTCCAGAGGAACCTCGGAATGCATGAGGAATCAGATGGGGGTGATGCAGTGGTCACTATTTGGTCTCCGGTGATATTTATATATACCTGAATTGGAGATTTTGATACAATCCTTTGACCATCGTGTCTCTGCGTCCTCCTGTGTCCATGCGTTTGCCCAGCGCGCATGTACGATACGTGCGCGGATTTGGGACAGCAGGAGGACGGGTGCAGGGGGCGGGTGTGTATGCGTGTGCGCATGCAGCCCCTGACAGCCCCTTCATCACCCATCTAAGCTTGTCTGTCCCTCTGTCCTTCAATATTTAACTCATCAAACAACTTGAAGAAGTTGAACAACTTTTCTCAAGTAAAAGACGCGCAAGAGACAAGGTGTTATCACTGATAAGAGGCGACCAACGACTGATAAGACGCAACTCACGTCACTGGCGTAGCTAAGAAGCTTTGTGCCCCGGTGCAAGTTTAGCATTGGGGCCCCCCAAGCATGCTATAGATAACAATTGATACAACACACAAAATCAATCAAGGACAACTAGAGTGTCAGAGGTGCAAGAAGGGGATGAGGAACTGTGTGTTAATGATCACTACTATTCAAAGCATCTATAGAAGTGAATATTATAAGCAAAGAACCAATAAAGAGTGAATACTGTGTTTGAGGGGTGGGCCTCTCGGGGCCCCTCTAGCCCAAGGGCCCTGATGCGGTCGCTACCTCTGCACCCCCTATTGCTACGCCACTGGCTCAAGTCAAATCAACAGTTGGATTGACTTGAGCTGCGTCTTATCAGTCGTTGGTCGCCTTTTATCAATGATAACGCCTTGTCTGTTGCGCGTCTTTTACTTTACAAAAGTTGTCCAACTTTTTCAAGTTGTTTGATAATTGTGCATTTAAAAGACTTTTGTTGAGCGTGTGTATGAGCAGGAGCGTAGCAATAGGGGGTGCAGAGGTAGCCACCGCATCAGGGGCCCACAGTTCCTTAGCTATGTCACTGTGTATGAGTCTTAGGAGCAGTCTGGGATGCCAAGAGATAATGTGAGTGAAGTTTAGTTCTGCTTGTTTTCTTTTCTTTCTTTTTTTTGTAGTTACTTTTCTTACATGATTGCTTAATTTTACCTAGCCCTTATATCAAGACTGTTTTCCCATAGTGCCTCTTTAAGGGCTTGTTCACACCTAGGGTGTTTTGCGTTTGTTTTGAGCGCTGCCAATTTTTAAAAAACGCCCTATCAATCACTAGCGCAATGAATCCTTATGGGATATTTCATATCTGAGCATTTCATCAGCTTTCCGCTCTGCAAGTGCTGCCTGTACCATTTTTGCTACAATGGTAGGTATAGGAAAAATGGAAAACGCTCACAAAATCGCTTTGTGCGGCGATTGGGGTTCATGCCTTTAATAATAAATACATTGTATTTATTATTTTCCGAGTCAAATAGACTTGCGTCAGGAAGTGAAAAAAAAAACAAATCGCTCTGCAAAAGCACTTTAAAAAGCGATGTACACAAAACCGTAGCGCGCAGGTAAGTGCCGGGAGGGGGGGGGGGAATCACTCACAAAATCGCAAAATGCTGGCGTTTGTGATTTCAATTTTAGATGTGAACAAAGCGTAATTGTTTTTAATATAGTGGTATTCAGTAGATACAGTGGTGTGAAAAACTATTTGCCCCCTTCCTGATTTCTTATTCTTTTGTATGTTTGTCACACTTAAATGTTTCTGCTCATCAAAAACCGTTAACCATTAGTTAAAGATAACATAATTGAACACAAAATGCAGTTTTAAATGATGTTTTTTATTATTTAGTGAGGAAAAAAAACTCAAAACCTACATGGCCCTGTGTGAAAAAGAAATTGCCCCCTGAACCTAATAACTGGTTGGGCCACCCTTAGCAGCAATAACTGCAATCAAGCGTTTGCGATAACTTGCAACGAGTCTTTTACAGCGCTCTGGAGGAATTTTGGCCCACTCATCTTTGCAGAATTGTTGTAATTCAGCTTTATTTGAGGGTTTTCTAGCATGAACCGCCTTTTTAAGGTCATGCCACAACATCTCAATAGGATTCAGGTCAGGACTTTGACTAGGCCACTCCAAAGTCTTCATTTTGTTTTTCTTCAGCCATTCAGAGGTAAATTTGCTGGTGTGTTTTGGGTCATTGTCCTGCTTCAGCACCCAAGATCGCTTCAGCTTGAGTTGACGAACAGATGGCCGGACATTCTCCTTCAGGATTTTTTGGTAGACAGTAGAATTCATGGTTCCATCTATCACAGCAACCCTTCCAGGTCCTGAAGCAGCAAAACAACCCCAGACCATCACACTACCACCACCATATTTTACTGTTGGTATGATGTTCTTTTGCTGAAATGCTGTGTTACTTCTACAACAGATTTAACAGGACACGCACCTGCCAAAAAGTTCAACTTTTGTCTCGGCGGTCCACAAGGTATTTTCCCACAAGTCTTGGCAATCATTGAGATGGTTTTTTTTAGCAAAATTGAGACGAGCCTTAATATTCTTTTTGCTTAAAAGTGGTTTGCGCCTTGGATATCTGCCATGCAGGCTGTTTTTGCCCAGTCTCTTTCTTATGGTGGAGTTGTGAACACTGACCTTAATTGAGGCAAGTGAGGCCTGCAGTTCTTTAGATGTTGTCCTGGGGTCTTTTGTGGCCTCTCGGATGAGTTTTCTCTGCGCTCTTGGGGTAATTTTGGTCGGCCAGCCACTCCTGGGAAGGTTCATCACTGTTCCATGTGTTTGCCATTTGTGGATAATGGCTGTCACTGTGGTTCGCTGGAGTCCCAAAGCTTTAGAAATGGCTTTATAACCTTTACCAGACTGATAGATCTCAATTACAGTACTTTTGTTCTCATTTGTTCCTGAATTTCTTTGGATCTTGGCATGATGTCTAGCTTTTGAGGTGCTTTTGGTCTACTTCTCTCTGTCAGATAGCTCCTATTTAAGTGATTTCTTGATTGAAACAGGTGTGGCAGTAATCAGGCCTGGGGGTGACTACAGAAATTGAACTCAGGTGTGATAAACCACAGTTAAGTTATTTTTTAACAAGGGGGGCAATCACTTTTTCACACAGGGCCATGTAGGTTTTGAGTTTTTTTTCTCAATAAATAATAAAAACCATCATTTAAAACTGCATTTTGTGTTCAATTATGTTATCTTTGACTAATAGTTAACGTTTTTTGATGAGCAGAAACATTTAAGTGTGACAAACATGCAAAAGAATAAGAAATCAGGAAGGGGGCAAATAGTTTTTCACACCACTGTACATGTTAGTCGTCCCAAGAACTTTTTATCATACTGATATTATCTTTATTATTGTATTTATTAGTGCTTATTACTCAGCACTGTACAATAAATAGGGGCTGTAGAGGACAAACCTGCTTAATTACCAATATTTAATATAATGCCTAATATGTAAAGCAAACCTGAAAAATAAAAGTAAAAAAGAACATGCACAGGTCATACTTACCTCCCATGTAGTCTACGCCTCAATCTATTTCTCCTCTCCCGCGTCCCGTTTGACCATTGTGGTAAATTAAATTCTCCGACCTCCATTTTAAAAATGGCGATGACCCCATAACCTCTTCCGGTGCAGCACACTGTTAAACTGTAAAATCATCCACTTGAGCCATAGGTAAACATGGGCATTACCTTGCACATCAGTTGTCCTTTCAGTTATAACTGACAGCAACTGATATATTTCAGTTCTGACATAATCTTGTCAGAACTGGAAGAGATCCTCGTTAGAAGAAAATGGTGAGCTTCTGAGAGGAACTAACAGCGAGGTAAGTATGTGATATTCATTTGCAGCTATGTCATGTGTTTATTTCATCTCACTAATATAAATGCAAAAGTTTCAATGTTTGGATGTTTGTTACTCGATCACGCAACAATGGCTGAACGGATTTGAATGAAATTTGGCACACACATAGTACATTACCTGGAATAACATATAGGATAGTTTTGATCCTCATAACTAAAAAGGGGGCGGAGACAAATATAAATTTCACTGAGAAAATGTAAACAGCAGCCATTCTTACACTGTTAATGGCAGGGTTCTCAAACTTTGTACAGTTGGTCGCTGGGTGACTGGGATTAATATTCAGAAAAGTGGGTGGAGCCTACAAAAGCCAATCAAAATTCACCTATTTATTTTCAAGGGGAATATTTACATTGCTGCCATTCTTGCACTGTTAACGGCACAGGCCTCAAGCCTGGTATAGTTGATCATTGGGTGACTGGGGTTCAAATTCAGAAAAGGGGGTGGAGCTACAGCCAATCAGATTTGTTTCATTTCAATGCAAATTATTGATGCCAAAGATCGCAAAGCTCTCAATCTTGGTCACTGAGTAAATGTGTGTTAGGGTTAGAAAAGTGGGCGGAGCCAACACCAGCTAGATACATAAGCGGGCAATGCCGGGCAATCAGCTTTTTTAAAAATAATTTAACTCAGTTCAGGTTCACTTTAAGTACAGACTACAACACCGACAAAGAAGACAAGGTGATGTCCGGATTACAGTCTCGGAAGGTGGAGTTTGAACACAGTAGAAATCCATATTTCAATAAAGAGTCCAAGGGGCTGAAATAACCAGTATCAATTGACTATATTGTAAGAAAAGACATTAAAATTGAGATACAAATCACTACAATGCATCATGCCAACAAATACAGTGCTGCTCATAATGATTCATACCCCTGGCAAATTTTGACTTAAAGTTACTTTTATTCAACCCACAAGTAATTTTTTGACAGGAAATGACACAGATGTCTCCCAAAAGATAATAAGACGATGTACAAAGGGGCATTGTTGTGGGAAAAAAACATTTCTCAGCGTTTATTTACATTTGAGCAAAAAGTGTCCAGTCCAAAATTATTCATACCCTTTTCAATAATCAATAGAAAAGCCTTTATTGGCTATTACAGCAATCAAACGCTTCCTATAATTGCAGACCAGCTTCTTGCATGTCTCCACGGGCATGTTTGCCCATTCATCTTTAGCAGTGAGCTCCAAATCTTTAAGGTTGGAGGGTCTTTTTGCCACCACCCTGATCTTTAACTCCCTCCACAGATTCTCAATTGGATTCAAGTCAGGATTCCGGCTGGGCCACGCCAAAATGTTAATGTTGTTGTCTGCTAACCATTTCTTTACCACTTTTGCTGTGTATTTTGGATCATTGTCATGCTGTAATGTCCACTTGGTGCCCAAGGCCAAATTTCACTGCAGACTGCTTGATGTTGTCATTGAGAATCCTTATGTATTGTTTTTTTGTTTTTGTCATGGTGCCGTTTACTGTGATTAGGTTCCCTGGTCCATTGGCTGAAAACACCCTCAAAGCATTAGGTTCCCACCACCATGTTTGACAGTGGGGATGATGTTCTTTGAATTGAGGGATTCTCCCTTTTTACACCACAGGAAGAAACATCATAGTGGCCAAACAATTCAATGTTTGTTTCATTTGACCATAACACAGAAGACCAGAAGTCTCCTTCTTTGTCCAGATGAGCATTTGTAAAGGCTACGCGAGCGTTTGTGTACCTTATCTGGAGAAGTGGTGTCTTTGGTCAGCATCAATGGAACCCAGCAGTGTGCAGCGTCCGTTGGATTGTCTGCCTTGAGATATTACCACCAACAGAGCCCAAATTCACCAGGATGGTCTTGGTGGTGATCCTTAGATTCTTTTTCACCCCTCTCACTATCCTCCTGGCCAGCACACTCACTTTTGGCTTCTGAGTCTGACCACATCCTCTGAGATTTTCCACAGTGCGGAATATCTTGTATTTTTTAATAATACTTTGCACTGTGGCCACTGGAACTTGTAGAGCCCTTGTAGAGCCCTTTCCTGACTTGTGAGCATCCATGGGCAGCAGTGTATCAGCATGAATTACACTAGGGAAAAAAACAGGCTCTTGGGTGCATACAGATTCAGTATAGAAATATATAATTTTAATAATAAAATTGAACTACCCGCATGCACCTTGACAATGAATATCATCATGATTTACACTCAGGGCTGGATTTCTGGAAAGGCCACAAAGGGCCAAGCCTTGGGCGGTAACAGCCCAAAGGGGCACCTGGACATGAAAGAGGGCCTGCTACATATGAAAGAGAAAACTGTAAGTGGTGAACAACCCATGGAAAGGGGAAAGTGATGCTCAAGGGAGCTGTACAAGAAAGGCTACAATGCATATAGAAGAGGAGGCTGCACGTGGAATGGGAGGGGCTGATGTACATGGATGTTACATATAGAAGAGGGGGCTGCAAATGGAATGGGAGGAGGCTGCTGTACATGGATGATACACATGGAAGAGGGGGCTGTACATGGAATGGGAGGGACTAATGTACATGGATGTTACATATAGAAGAGGGGGCTGCACATGGAATGGGAGGGGCTGATGTACATGGATGTTATACATGGAAGAGAGGGCTGCACATGGAATGGGAGGGGCTGCTGTATGATACACATGGAAGAGGGGGCTGTACATGGAATGGGAGGAGGCTGCTGTACATGGATGATACACATGGAAGAGGGGGCTGCACATGGAATGGGAGGAGGCTGCTGTACATGGATGTTACACATGGAAGAGAGGGCTGAACATGGAATGGGAGGGGCTGCATACATGGATGATACACATGGAAGGGGGCACTGCACATGGAATGGGAGGGCCTGCTGTACATGCATATTACAGATGGAAGAGGGGGCTGCACATGGAATGGGAGGGGCTGCTGTACATGGATGATACACATGGTAGAGGGGGCTGCACATGGAATGGGAGGGCCTGCTGTACATGCATATTACAGATGGAAGAGAGGGCTGAACATGGAATGGGAGGGGCTGCTGTACATGGATGATACACATGGTAGAGGGGGCTGCACATGGAATGGGAGGGCCTGCTGTACATGCATATTACAGATGGAAGAGGGGGCTGCACATGGAATGGGAGGGGCTGCTGTACATGGATGTTACACAGGGAAGAGGGGGCTGCACATGGAATGGGAGGGGCTACAGTGCATGGATGATGCACAGGGAAGAGGGGGCTGTACATGGAATGGGAGGGGCTACAGTGCATGGATGATGCACAGGGAAGAGGGGGCTGTACATGGAATGGGAGGGGCTGCTTTACATGGATGTTACACATGGAAGAGGGGGCTGCACATGGAATGGGAGGAGGCTGCTGTACATGGATGATACACATGGAAGAGAGGGGTGAACATGGAATGGGAGGGGCTGCTGTACATGGATGCTACACATGGAAGAGGAGGGGCTGCACATGGAATGGGAGGGGGCTGATGTACATGGATGATAAACATGGAAGAGGGGGCTGCACATAGAATGGGAGGGGGCTGATGTACATGGATAATAAACATGGAAGAGGGGGCTGCACATAGAATAGGAGGGGCTGCTGCACATGGATGTTATACATGGAAGAGGGGGCTGAACATGGAATGGGAGGAGGCTACTGTACATGGATGATACACATGGAAGAGAGGGCTGAACATGGAATGGGAGGGGCTGCTGTACATGGATGATACACATGGTAGAGGGGGCTGCACATGGAATGGGAGGGGGCTGTTGTACATGTATGTTACACATGGAATGGGAGGGGCTGCTTTACATGGATGTTACACATGGAATGGGAGGGGCTGCTGTACATGGATGTTACACATGGAAAAGGGGGCTGCACATGGAATGGGAGGTGCACTGCTGCATATAGAAGGGAAGTTGTTATTAGTTGGGCACTAGGGGGTTATTAGTTGCCCACTAGAGGGTTATTAGATGGGTACTGGAGGATTGTTAGTTGGGCACTGGAGGGTTGTTAGTTGCCCACCAGGGGGTTATTAGTTGCCCACTGGCCCAGGGGGTATTAGTTGCGCACCAGGGGGTATTAGTTGGGCACTGGGGGGTTATTAGTTGCCCACTGGAGGGTTATTAGTTGCCCACCAGGGGGTTATTAGATGCCCACCTGGGGGGGGGTTATTAGTTACCCACCGGAATGGTTATTAGTTGCCCACCTGGGGGGGGGGTTATTAGTTACCCACCGGAATAGTTATTAGTTGCCCCCCAGGGGTTGTTATTAGTTGCCCAGCGGGGGGTTATTAGTTGCCCACTGGAGGGTTATTAGTTGCCCACTGGGGGGGGGTTATTAGTTACCCACTGGGGTGGTTATTAGTTGCCCACCAGAAGTTTTTATTAGTTGCCCACTGGGGGGGTATTAGTTACCCACCTGGGTGGTTATTAGTTGCCCACCAGGAGTTGTTATTAGTTGCCCACTGGGGGGTTATTAGTTGCCCACCGGGGGGGTTATTAGTTGCCCACTGGAGGGTTATTAGTTGCCCACTGGAGGGTTATTAGTTGCCCACCAGGGTGGTTATTAGTTGCCCACCAGGGGTTGTTATTAGTTGCCCTCTGGAGGGTTATTAGTTGCGCACCGGGGGGTTATTAGTTGCACTCCGGGGGGGGGTTATTAGTTGCCCACCGGGGGGGTTATTAGTTGCCCACTGGAGGGTTATTAGTTGCCCTCTGGAGGGTTATTAGTTGCGCACCGGGGGGTTATTAGTTGCACTCCGGGGGGGGGGGGGTTTATTAGTTGCCCACCAGGGGTTGTTATTAGTTGCCCACCGTGGGATTATTCGTTGCCCACCATATGGGCTGCACCCGAATTGACCAGCTGCATAGATGTGCAGAGCCCAATACACGGGCAGATTACACAACTTGCATTCAAAACAGATACCGATGCAGCTGGTCAATTAGGTTGTAGCCCATATTTGCCAGCGCTGCCATTTCCTTCTGCTGTACAAAAATGTAAGTCTACTTGTGGCTAACTGCATTCATGTGTATCAGTTTGCATTCAGTTTATTTAGATTAGTGATTAGTGCATAGTTTGCATCTGATTTGCACTCAAGGCCTGTATAAGCCCCTGGGGGGCGCTGCACACTTGTATTGGTTTCATTTCGTTTGCAGCCTGATAAGGAGCGCTGCCTATTTCCTGTTGTTCTTTCGAAAAAAATGTGTAGACCATTTATGGATAGCAGCCCCAGATTTTAACGAAGTTTAATTGTCAGTTAGTGGTTAGGTCTCTTCCGAGAGGGCACGTCATCGTCGTGGAAGAGTCGAGTATTGAACAATCTGTGCACAGGCTGTTTTTGAAGCCAAAGTCCTCCTTTGCTGAATCCGTTTTGAATGCACGTTGTGCAATTTGCCCGTGGTTGGGCTCTGCACATCTACGCAGCTTGTCAATTCGGGTGCAGCCCATATTTGAAAGCGCTGCCATTTCCTTCTGCTGTACAAATATGTTAGCCTGTTGGTTTCTTTTCTAAAACTAACTTACAGCTACTTTATCGATGTATCCTAGTTTATTAGAAAACCGTCATCAGCCTGCGCTATAATCTGGCAGCGCTATTTTTAAATGTAAGCTGCCTGAGAGCCCCAGCCCAGAAGGAGGAGGGGGAGGTTTTATTGCTCTGCCTGGGACTCGTTACGGTCTTACAGAGGCCTGAGACTACAGTCCTTAATACACACCGCAGGTCATTGCAATGCAGAGTCACATGGCTGAAGCTGCACACAGCAGGACATTGTGGTCAGTGGATGAGGTGAGTATAGAGGTAGAACTAGAGTCCCCTCCCCAGTATACAGCGGACACCTGGGTGGGCGGGGACTGGACAGATGTACAGCAATCTTCATGATATTTAACTCACACGTGGCTCCCACCAAGTGACCACAGACTCAGCGTTACATCTGCTATATCCTCTGTGAAAAGCTCTGAATACCTCCAGTAACATCTGAGCTTCCTTTCATATGAGAGACAAGCAGCACCTGACATGAGGTCAGCCGTCATCGGAGTCTATCTGATACTGGGGGCCTTGCAAGGTGAGGAATACATTACCTGACTCTCTCTACAGTGGTGTAACTGAGGAGCGTGGGGCCCCAGTGCAAAGTCTTACATGGGGCCCCAGTGCAAAGTCTTACATGGGGCCCCTAGAACTCTATTGATATGAAGTCCCAAAACATACCGAGGACAGCTGGAGCGTCAGAGAGGTGTAATCAGAGGAAGGAAACAGTTTGTTAAAGGGAACCTAAACTGAGAAGGATGTGGATGTTTCCTTTTAAAATAATACCAGTTACCTGACTCTCCTGCTGATCCTGTGTCTCTAATACTTTCGGCCACAGCCCCTCAACAAGCATGCAGATCAGGTGCTCTGACTGAAGTCAGACTGGATTAGCTGCATGCTTGTTTCAGGTGTGTGACTCAGACACTACTGCAGCCAAAGAGATCAGCAGGACTGCCAGGCAACTGGTATTGTTTAAAAGGAAACATCCATATCCCTCTCAGTTTAGGTTCCCTTTAAGGACTACTATACAACGCACATAGAGAGGTGTTCATTACCAGCATAGCACCACCAATACAAAGATCAGGCCACAGTAAACACGTCCGTGGCTAGAATTTCCTATGTGACTGGTTTAAAGGACAACTGAAGTGAGATGTATACGGAGGCTGCCATATTTATTTTGTTTTAAACAATACCAGTTCCCTGCCTTTTTAGCTGCAGTAGTGTCTGAATCACACCAGAAACAAGCATGCAGCTAATCTTGTCAGATCTGACCATAATGTCAGAAACACCTGATCTGCTGCATGCTTGTTCAGGGGCTATGGCTAATAGTATTAGAGGCAGAGGTTCAGCAGGGCTGCCAGGCAACTGGTATTGCTTAAAAGGAAATAAATATAGCAGCCTCCATATCCCTCTCAGCTATGGGGACCCCAGTGGCGTGCTCCTTCGCGAACCTCTTTTTGGGGGCGTGGGAGGAGTCTGCGGTGCACTCGGATGTAAACCCTTTCCGAGGTCACATCAGACAGTGGTCCAGGTATGTGGACGACGTCCTGGTGGTGTGGTCTGGCACCGAAGGGGAATTTGCCGGTTTCATGAAGTACTTAAACAGTAATCAAGTTAACATGCAATTCACTTCTGAAATGATAGGAGATGAGGTGGTCTTCCTTGACCTGAAGTTGAGAATTGTGGGTGGTAAACTGATCAGTGAGGGTTATCGTAAACCAACCGCGACCAATTCAGTCCTTCATGCTGGGAGCTTCCACCCAAAACATGTAGTGGAAGCGATCCCATATGGCCAATTTTTACGCCTGAGAAGGAACAATTGGTCGCGGTCTACATTTGATGACCAGGCATCTGAACTTACGGCCAGATTCATTAAGAGAGGATACGATCCACAAACGCTGGTGAAGGCTAGGAGTCGGGCAGCAATAAAGGATAGAAGAACCCTTTTGCATGGAAATGTTAACCGAAAAGAAAAGGATAAGAGGGTGGTCTTTACGTTTGATTATACCCCCCTGGCTGATAAAATAAGGGAGAGTATATTCAACCATTGGGAATTGATTCAGCAGGATCCCGAGCTATCTGGCAAGATAGCACAACCCCCACGAGTAGCCTTCAGGAGAGCCCCCTCCCTTGCTAACCTCCTGACCAGGAGTGAATTTGTGTCCCCTAAACGTACAACTTGGCTAGATCGATACGCCACTAAAGGCAATTTCAAATGTGGATTTTGCAAGTACTGCCCCAGGATGATCACACAGAAATATATAGAGGTGGGAGGGGTTGGGTTCCATATGAAAGGCCTCTACACATGCCAAACTGACTATGTAGTGTATGTTCTATTCTGTCCCTGTAAAAGGTATTATATTGGTCAAACAACGAGATCTATTAAGAAACGTATTGGGGAACATATCAGTACAATCAAAGTTGGGAAGAGCTGCACCAGATTGGTCTCCCATATGAGGGACGAACATGGGGGCAGCTGCAATGGATTAAAGTTTGCAGTTCTGGACAAGATTGAGGCCCCGAGAAGGGGAGGGGATAGGGACAAACTCCTTTTAAGGAGAGAAACGTGCATCATACTGCGGACTGAAGCAATGGGGCCAGCAGGCCTTAATGATAAAATTGAATTGGCCTGCATGTTGGACCCCTGAGGATCTGTACAGCGGGCCAGCATGGTGTGATGAATATCAATATGTTATGGATAATTATGATTGTTCACTGTCCCCTTCATCCTTATGAAGTCTGTTAATGTTAATGATCAGTGCTGGTCGGATGGAGGTGAAACTGAGGGTCTCTAATGCCCTTTTTCGCCCCGCCATGTTCCTGTTGTTTCTCTCTAAACCCCCTACCCCCGGTAGTTTTGAACAGCTATAGGTCACGTATGGGCAGTATGCCCAGTGCCACTATTTAAGTATCCGAACAGTTAGGCTGGTTTGGCTGCAGCTGGGTCTGAATAGCCCGGATTTTAATATACTTTCTTTTAATCATGTGTCACTTTTGCACTAATTATGCACTTTTTTGCACATAATTAAGGTACCACCAGGTGGTGACGTCTCGCACCGCACCACTGAATAGCAATGGAATAATTCTATCATCGCATTCCTACATGCCCGCATCATGGTTTACTGTTAGAATGCATTCAGTGGCCATGGAACAGCGCGGATCAAGGGGAGTGGCGGTCCAGAATGAGTGACCACCAAGCAGGGCGTGGCGAAAGCCTACACCCCTCCCATGGATTGGATCCGCATTGCTGTATGGGTAGTGTAGTTAGGTGACGGTTGCTAGACGTTTCCGCTGGTAGGACTGCCCCACAGATCTCCTCTCACCAATGGCGTGTGCGGAATCCGGAAGAGGCGGAGACTATCCCCGCATTTTATCCGGAAGTCCGCATTTCGCCTCTGTATTGGAGCGCAGCGTGACCAAGCGTCCGGTGAGACGCGAAACGGCCGTCGCAAGCCCCATCTGGTGCCCGGTGCCCCCTCACCTCCATCTCACCATCATCTGAGTATCCACCGTATGGATGTATCACATACAAGCCATCTAATTTGATGCCACTGCCAATAAACAGATTGGACGGAAGGTGCCCGGAATTTTGTTTCTTTTTTCTCCCAATCCACGGTCCATATCCCTCTCACTACAGCTGTTATCTCTAAAACGCTGCAGAAAAAAAATAAAAGGGCAGTGTTATGGATGGTTGGAAATTCCAAATTCTGTTTCCGATGGAATTCCACAAGAAGTGTCCTTCTGAATTTTCGCTAAAGATTTTTTTTGCTATTTTTGTCAATGAAGTTAATTGTAAATAATGTTTATTTATTTTTTAATTTTTTTGTGGAAAGCGCTATATTTACCAGATGTACGCCATTATATGTAATCCACATTTCCATATAGATAAACGCGGTACACTTCCAAATCTCTGACTGGCCTAATCATTCTCGGTAATGTGGGGCTCCACGGAATTCTGGTTTCCGTTCAGAAAATCGGAATCCTGTGTAATTTGGAAGGTCATCCCTACTAGTCAGCGCTGTATAAATATGTTATATTATTATGACTATTATTAAAGGGGAACTGAAGTAAGAGGTATACGGAGGCTGCCATATTTATTTCCTTTTAATCAATACCAGTTGCCTGGCAGCCCTGCTGGCAGTGTTGCCAACTCATCCCTTTAAATACGGAAGCTTATGAATTATACATGTCTTGTGGCTAGTTAGATGTAGTTTAGGCACTGATTATCTGTGAGAAGCCCCAGAACCTGTATAACTTATATGTGTCAGTATTTAAAGGGATAAGTTGGCAACCCTGCCTGCTGGTCCATTTCTCTGCAGTAGTATCCGAATAACACCAGAAACAAGCATGCAGCTAGTCTTGTCAGATCTGACTTTCAAGTCTGAAACACCTGATCTGCTGCATGCTTGTTCAGGGGCTATGGCTAATAGTATTAAAGGCAGAGGATCAGCAGGGCTGCCAGGCAACTGGTATTGCCTAAAAGGAAATAAACATGGCAGCCTCCATATACCTCTCTCTTCAGTTCCCCTTTAACATTACCATCAGTCTATCACAGTTCACAAAGCATGAGACTGATTATAATAGGTCATGTGGAGCAACTGGAACTTCAAACAGCCCAGATCTCTAACGCCATCAAAGCCGCGCTACCAATGGCTGTTTCTAAATCTGAAGGGAAAGTAAGCTTATGATATAATGAATTGTATGTGTAGTTCAGCTAAGACATAGAACATTAGCAGCACAGATATGAGTCTAATATTGTTTCCAGTACAGGAAGAGTTAAAACACTTCACTTGTTATCTATGCAAGAGATCTTCTCTGAGCTCTCCGACTAATTTGGGTTTAATACAGTCCTGTTTTCTGAAGCACTTTAACAGTACGGGGCAGCTTGAGATAAGGTTTTACTGCAGGACATTTCAAAGGGTCATTGTGTCTGCACTGTTTTATATCTTAAAAGAGAGAGTGTGGTTTATAAACTGCAAAGAATGATGCAACATTATAAAAAAAATACATATATAAAGCAGAATAAAGCCCTGACATAATATTCATTAAAAACATGTTTTCCTACTTTTTATATGCCATACGGTTATCATATTTGCTTTTGTGCATAAGTATTATTATTCATTTAGAAATTACAAGTTTCCAATGTACACTTTTTTGCTCCGAGGGCTGACTTTGCATTTTATTCATAACTGTTTTTTTTTCATCTTGAAATATAAACAGAAGTGCTTTCTGACTGTCTGTCTGTGTTCAGGAGAGTCTGCAGTGTCAGAGAAGTGTTTGTTTACATTCCTCACTTGATACAATTAAACACAAGATAACATTATCTCCAGTTCGGCTGCATCCAGCTTTCCTGGCATTGAGCTTTTCTGTCCTGTGTTTAACCCTTTGAATGCTGTTCTAGTAAAAAACAAAAATGCTGGTAGTGTATAATATGCTGTAAATAATGTTTTAGAGCAAAGAAGAATTGCTGGGTTTCATTCCGCTTAACTGAAAATAAAAATATGAGACTCTTTCTTTGCTTCTAATGTTCTATTCCTTATCCATGTTACACATACAATTCATTACATCACAATTTTATTTTTGCTTCAGTGTCACTTTTTGAAGCAGGCACGTCACTGGGGGATAGATTCTGGATTCAAGATTCTGAATCTATCATTGCAGTCCCCCCTATGTTTCACTGGTATGCAGCAGGGCCGGGCAGAGGTGAGAGAGGCGCCAGCCTCAGGGTGCAGTGTAGGAGGGGGTGCAGGGCGGGGCTGAGGCGAGAGAGGCCTCAGGGCGCAGTGTAGGAGGGGGTGCAGGGCGGGGCAGAGGTGAGAGAGGCTCCAGCCTCAGGGCGCAGTGTAGGAGGGGGCGCAGGGCGGGGTTGAGGCGAGAGAGGCCCCAGCCTCAGGGCGCAGTGTAGGAGGGGGTGCACAACTCACTCAGCTATCATTCACCTATTGTGTTTTAAGCACAGAGAAATTAGAAAAGAGGATACATGGCAGTAACTGCAAGCCAGATAACTAGAGATTAAGGTGTTGGGGGCCCGGGGGTACCTCTTAGTCTAATAGCAATCAGTGTGTGACGGCTGGGGTGGGAGGGATGGAGGGGCGCACTTTGGTGTCTCAGCCTTGGGTGCTGGAAGACCTTGTCCTGGCTCTGGTATGCAGAGCTAAACACAGGGGTGGATAGTCTCACCGCCTTCAGTGTCCCATCCTCAGCAGGTAGCCGGTCTCTCTCTACTTCCTGGTCCAACTCCACAACATAACCTGACACGCAGATGAACCAGGAAGTAGAGAGGAGGGTGGCCACCGGACGCAGTTGGGACATAATACTGGAGGAGGCGAGTCAGAACCAATAAGTCACATGATCATGCTTCTCTTCGAATTCTGATACACACCAGCTGCTCAGTTCTATATGAACCTGTCCATGAAAATCCTGCTCTCATTAGTCTCTTTTGGATTGTCCACATCACCAGGGACTTTGTGTCAGAAGGTCTCAGTGTCGCAGCCTCTGATAGTGCATGCCACCCAGGGTAGCTCTGTCTCCTTACCCTGCAGCTACAAACTCAACATGATGGCAAATGTCAAAAATGGTTCCTACACGTTTTACCGAGAGATAACGAAGACTGGGCCGCAGGTTTCTGACAGCAATCCAGATTTCACCGGAAGACTCTCTAGAGTGAGTACTGAGGAGTTCATCAGAGCACAGACGGCCACCATTCTGCTCCGCAATATAAAGACGTCAGACTCTGGATTATATTTCTGTGAAGTTGCCTTCCAGCTCGGATCTGAAATTTCGGCACATGGGAATGGGACATTCCTCAAAGTGACATCAGGTGAGATTCTCATAACCAAGGGCATAACATTAGACCCTGCAAGGGATGCAGCTGCAGGGGGGTCCAGAAGCTGCAGGGGGCCCCGTGGGGGGGAGATGTCTTTTTTTTCCTTTTGAGATAGCTAAGGGCACGGAGAGAAAAAAAAACGTTCTACTCTCTGCACAATTGTTCTAATGACTGCATCTGCTCAGCCACTGATAGGAAATCATACAAAGTTTTGCAGACAAAGACTTGTAGACAGTTCCTATTTAGTGTTCAGCAGGGTCTTGTGTACAGTGCTCTACCCCCAGCATTTCTACCCCTTACAGGTGCTAATGTAATTGATATAGAAAATGCCTGCAGTGCTTCACTGCTGTCTGGTTTTATCTGCATGGGGAAAACACATTTACGTGTGCACTAGCCAAATATCTTAAAAAAGTAATTTTTAGGAGAAGGAAGATAGATACAATTGTTTATTTCATTCGTTTATTTTCGCCTTGGGTGTCCTTTAACAGACAAACTCCTTTGGGTGCTTTTAAGATGTTAAATCAAACAGGAAATAAAAAAAACTCCCTTTAGGTTTGATACTTTCCTAGGGAATGCTCTGAAAAGCATAGAACCTTCCTCTTCCAACGCTTGGCCCATCAATCCTCCACTATCAGCTGGAAACACTTGCATACACGTGTAGCTCCGAGGTTGAGTGCCTCCCTCCTGCGCATGCGCAGACCAGACTCACATACATGCCCAGTATGGATGTGCTTGTCCTCAGGACTGCTAAGGGATGTGAGAAGTTCAAAAGAGCTATTCGACGGAGCGGGCCAAATATCTGCACTGGCGCACAGCTCTGGAACGATGGGCCAGACAGGGAAATGGGAAGATTCTACTTTCTCCAGAGTCTTCTCTCTACGCAGGTACTTAAGTGGTCAAGGAATGGAGGTCTGAGGGCAGGGCTGGCCAATGTGCAGACAGATGGGCCCTGTGTGTCCCACTGCACTTGAGAAGCCAAATGGCACCAGCTGTACGGGGAAAGTAGGAACAGGAGCAGTGTGCTGTCTATGGACAGACAGGCCCTGTATATAGCACCCTGCAGAGCCACCCCTCCTATAGGAAGATCGCAGAGTCCTGACCTGCAGAGTTATCCCTCCTATAGGAAGACTGCAGAGTCCTGGCCTGCAGAGTTATCCCTCCTATAGGAAGTGTAGTGGGGGTGTCTCAGCACCTTGCAGGGAAAAAAATATAGGAGACAAATACGGGATCCCAATAGTGTAGTATATTAGTATGCAATTGAAAAAAGAAATTTCAATAAATTACTACTCACAAAAGGAGGTTGCAAGGGCAACCAACCGTAGGAAGCAGGTGGAGACCATAAACCCGACTCTACTCGGGGTAGTCCCAGCCGGGACCTGGATGTGGTCGCTCTCCTTGAAAAAGTAGGGACAGGTGTCCACTGTGGGGCACCCACAGGTGGTCTGTCACCACCCCTCAAACACAGATTGTTTGGGGGTATAGCTATGCACAATTGAAGGTAAAGAGGCGCCCTGGTTGAAATAAAAGCATCTAAAAACAGCTTAAAATCGAGGAAATAATATTAGGTGGCTTACCTCAATAACGAAATCCTTGTATGTGACAAAAGATTTTTATTTAGCACAGGCAACGCGTTTCGCGGGTCCAAGCCCGCTTCATCAGGCCAATAAAAGTGCCAAATGAACAAGTCGATATGGCAAAGGGAGGCTCCGATTTTAAGCTGTTTTTAGATGCTTTTATTTCAACCAGGGCGCCTCTTTACCTTCAATTGTGCCTCCTATAGGAAGACTGCAGAGTCCTGACCTGCAGAGTTACCCCTCCTATAGGAAGACTACAGAGTCCTGACCTGCAGAGTTACCCCTCCTATAGGAAGACTGCAGGGTCCTGACCTGCAGAGTTACGCCTCCTATAGGCAGACCGTAGAGACCTGACCTGCAGAGTTACTCCTCCTATAGGAAGACTGCAGAGTCCTGACCTGCAGAGTTACCCCTCCTATAGGAAGAGTGCAGAGACCTGACCTGCAGAGTTACCCCTCCTATAGAAAGAGAGTGCAGAGTCCTGACCTGCAGAGTTACCCCTCCAATAGGAAGACTGCAGTGCCCTGACCTGCAGAGTTACTCCTCCTGTAGGAAGACCGCAGAGCCCTGACCTGCAGTTACCCCTCCTATAGGAAGAGTGCAGAGCCCTGACCTGCAGAGTTACTCCTCCTGTAGAAAGAGTGCAGAGTCCTGACCTGCAGAGTTACCCCTCCTATAGGAAGACTACAGAGTCCTGACCTGCAGAGTTACCCCTCCTATAGGAAGACCGCAGAGTCCTGACCTGTAGAGTTACCCCTCCAATAGGAAGACCGCAGAGTCCTCACCTGCAGCGTTACCGCTCCTATAGGAAGACCACAGAGCCCTGACCTGCAGAGTTACCCCTCCTATAGGAAGTCTGCAGAGCCCTGACCTGCAGAGTTAACTCTCCTATAGGAAGTCTGCAGAGCCCTGACCTGATGAGTTACCCCTCCTATAGGAAGAGTGCAGAGTCCTGACCTGCAGAGTTACCCCTCCTATAGGATGACTGCAGAGTCCTGACCTGCAGAGTTACCCCTCCTATAGGAAGACCGCAGAGCCCTGACCTGCAGAGTTACCCCTCCTATAGGAAGACCGCAGAGCCCTGACCTGCAGAGTTACCCCTCCTATAGGAAGACTACAGAGTCCTGACCTGCAGAGTTACCCCTCCTATAGGAAGACCGCAGAGTCCTGACCTGTAGAGTTACCCCTCCTATAGGAAGACCGCAGAGTCCTGACCTGCAGAGTTACCCCTCCTATAGGAAGACCGCAGAGTCCTGAACTGCAGAGTTAACTCTCCTATAGGATGACTGCAGAGTCCTGACCTGCAGAGTTACCCCTCCTATAGGAAGACCACAGAGTCCTGACCTGCAGAGTTACCCCTCCTATAGGAAGACCACAGAGTCCTGACCTGCAGAGTTACCCCTCCTATAGGAAGACTGCAGAGTCCACACCTGCAGAGTTACCCCTCCTATAGGAAGACCGCAGAGTCCTGACCTGCAGAGTTACCCCTCCTATAGGAAAAATACAGAGTCCTGACCTGCAGAGTTACCCCTCCTATAGGAAGACCACAGAGTCCTGACCTGCAGAGTTACCCCTCCTATAGCAAGACCGCAGAGTCCTGACCTGCAGAGTTACCCCTCCTATAGGAAGACCACAGAGTCCTGACCTGCAGAGTTACCCCTCCTATAGGAAGACTGCAGAGTCCACACCTGCAGAGTTACCCCTCCTATAGGAAGACCGCAGAGTCCTGACCTGCAGAGTTACCCCTCCTATAGGAAAAATACAGAGTCCTGACCTGCAGAGTTACCCCTCCTATAGGAAGACCACAGAGTCCTGACCTGCAGAGTTACCCCTCCTATAGCAAGACCGCAGAGTCCTGACCTGCAGAGTTACCCCTCCTATAGGAAAAATACAGAGTCCTGACCTGCCCCTCCTATAGGAAGACCACACAGTCCTGACCTGCAGAGTTACCCCTCCTATAGGAAGACCACATAGTCCTGACCTGCAGAGTTACCCCTCCTATAGGAAGACTGCAGAGTCCTGACCTGCAGAGTTACCCCTCCTATAGGAAGACCACAGAGTCCTGACCTGCAGAGTTACCCCTCCTATAGGAAGACACACAGTCCTGACCTGCAGAGTTACCCCTCCTATAGGAAAAATACAGAGTCCTGACCTGCAGAGTTACCCCTCCTATAGGAAGACCGCAGAGTCCTGACCTGCAGAGTTACCCCTCCTATAGGAAGACCACAGAGTCCTGACCTGCAGAGTTACCCCTCCAATAGGAAGACCACAGAGTCCTGACCTGCAGAGTTACCCCTCCTATAGGAAGACTGCATAGTCCTGACCTGCAGAGTTACCCCTCCTATAGGAAGACCACACAGTCCTGACCTGCAGAGTTACCCCTCCTATAGGAAGACCACATAGTCCTGACCTGCAGAGTTGCCCCTCCTATAGGAAGAGTGCAGAGTCCTGACCTGCAGAGTTACCCCTCCTATAGGAAGACCGCAGAGTCCTGACCTGCAGAGTTACCCCTCCAATAGGAAGACTGCAGAGCCCTGACCTGCAGAGTTACTCCTCCTGTAGGAAGACCGCAGAGCCCTGACCTGCAGTTACCCCTCCTATAGGAAGAGTGCAGAGCCCTGACCTGCAGAGTTACCCCTCCTATAGGAAGACTGCAGAGCCCTGACCTGCAGAGTTACCCCTCCTATAGGAAGACTACAGAGTCCTGACCTGCAGAGTTACCCCTCCTATAGGAAGACTGCAGAGCCCTGACCTGCAGAGTTACCCCTCCTATAGGAAGACCACAGAGTCCTGACCTGCAGAGTTACCCCTCCTATAGGAAGACCAGCAGAGCCCTGACCTGCAGAGTTACCCCTCCTATAGGAAGACACACAGTCCTGAGCTCCAGAGTTACCCCTCCTATATGAAGACTACAGAGTCCTGACCTGCAGAGTTACCCCTCCTATAGGAAGACTGCAGAGTCCTGACCTGCCGAGTTACCCCTCCTATAGGAAGACCACAGAGTCCTGACCTGCAGAGTTATCCCTCCTATAGGAAGACCACACAGTCCTGACCTGCAGAGTTACCCCTCCTATAGGAAGACTATAAGCAATTTTGTTCTATTTCCACTTTAACAAAACACAATTTGTAAGTAGCTAGTTTTCCCATAAAGGCCATTAATGTAATTACAGTGGAGCTGTAATAAAATGACTTAAGCCTTTATGTCAATCTTTCATCATCTGTATGCTGACTAAGACAACCTCACCCCCATTCTGTCTGTTAAACGAGTAATTAATAAAGTTTTATTTATTTATTTTTCACATTTAACTTGCAGCTTGAATAGAATAAACTTTATTAATCGCGGTTTAAGTAGACGACATATGGATCGCATTAGTCAGTACAGTACTGACACACGTCCTGTAATGGTGTAATAGGTCAACTTTTACAGCTCTGTAATATTTAGAACAATAACCTTTATGAGTGAACTGCTCATTGGCTGATTAGGTCATGATTTGTTTAAGGCTGGGAGCTCAGTGTGCTATGAGTAATGATAACTTTGATTTTCTTTTTTTTTTAATCATTATTACTATTGACTCATTGGCACATATCACCTGATTGTCTTGATATTAATTATGAAAGGATGCAGATGGAGTCGATGGCGTTTAATAAAATATTGCCCGGTAGATGGAGGCCTGGCTCAGTATGCTGTAGTTGCCATGCCATGGCAGCCACCAGTGGTCCGGCGGTGCTGGCGATCTAGCAAAACTAACAAAAACGATTGCTTTCACGCACTGCCCTGGTGCACATAAATGTAGACAAGTAGCTGCGGGGGGGGGGGGGGGGGGGGGTTGGGCGAGGTAGGGTTAGGCACCCGTATGGAAGCATGTGTCGGGGGGGGGGGGTAGGGTTAGGCGTTAGGTAGGGAGTTTTGTGCCAGAGGTAGGGTTAGGCTTCAGGAAGTAAGTATGTGTATGTGGGGGGGGGTTAGGCGTTGGGTAGGAAGTTTGGGCGAGGGGGGGGTTTAGGGTTAGGTGTCTGGTAAGAAGTATGTGCCGGGGGTTGGGTTAAGTGTCAGATAGGAAGTTTGTGCGGGGGGGGGGGGGGTGGTAGGCGTCAGGTAGGAAGTTTGTGCAGGGGGGTTAGACTTCAGGTAGAAAGTATGTGCGGGGTGGGGTTTAGGGTTAGGCATCATTGGCGTCATTGCACCTTTTTTGGGATGTACACATAACAGCCCCCTGGGCCTCCTTCTGGATCTCTCTGTGACATATCAGAGCTGCCAGACACACGGTAGGTTCTCAGTGCGGACAGCCTCATCCCCCCGCTTAAAGGGACTCCGAGCAGTGCAGAAACTATGGAAAGATACATATCATTTTAAAGCTCTCTTTCTCCTCTTTCCAATGATATATAAACCACCACCCTACGCCTTTTAGTTTTTGCTATTTTCGCGAATGAAATTGCCGTGGCTGTGATTTCAATCGCGAAAATAAAGAAAACTAAAAGGCGTAGAGCGACGATTTAGGTGTCGCCAGAAAGAGGAGAAAGAGAGCTTTAAAATGATATCCATCTTTCCATAGTTACTTGTATTACACAGGACGACACTTTCCCCAGTGTCAGCAGCTCCATTCAGCAGAAAAAGTCGGCCTGTGTAATACAATGTAACTATGGAAAGATGGATATCATTTTCAAGCTCTCTTTCTCCTCTTTCTGGCGACACCTAAATCGTTGCCCTACGCCTTTTAGTTTTCTTTATTTTCGCGATTGAAATCGCGGCCGCGGCAATTTCAATCGCGGAAATAGCGAAAACTAAAAGGCGTAGGGCAGCGGTTTATATATCATTGGAAAGAGGAGAAAGAGAGCTTTAAAATGATATGCATCTTTCCATAGTTTCTGCACTGCTCGGAGTCCCTTTAATGTTGGCCAAGTACAACATTCTTTATCTAATTCAGTTCCCTGCACATTTAATCACTCTGATCAAATCTAGCAGAAATCTCATGCCCCAACATGTCCAATCAAATTTTGATTGACTCTGACCTAATATCAATCAAAATAGAGATTTTTGCATAATTAATAAACAGCCTAGGCTGTGACATCACTGGAAAGGCGGGGCTTCATATATACAGCATTATATAGCTATAGGAACGTTATAGAATAATTTACAGCATTCTGCTTCTTGTCACTACAGGGCCACTTTGACATGTGCTGTGTATGAGGGGGCCGCGCTGTCACACTGATCTGGAGTTTGGGAGATATAATGAATGTTTGGACTGAGGATTAATCCCGTTTTATTTTCTGCCTCCCCCTCTATCTCCAGCCGCAGTGCCCTCCACCTCCACCCCGGCATTCTACACCATCCTCAATGTGCTGAAAGTCTTTCTGGGGTCCCTCCCTGGTCTTACTGGCTGCCATATTCTTCCTCTGCGACACACAAGGTGGGTCCATCTGACGCCATTCCCTTTACCGTTTCATTTAGTTTTAGATTTAAGAGACACCCAAGGTGAGAGGTATATGGAGGCTGACATATTTATTTCTGTTTAAACAATGCACATTGCCTGGCTGTCCTGCTGATACTCCACCTCTAATACTTTTAGCCACAGCCCCTCAACAAGCATGCAGCAGATCAGGTGCTCTGACTGAAGTCAGACTGGATTAGCTGCGTGCTTGTTTCAGGTGTGTGATTCACCCACTACTGCAGCCAAAGAGATCAGCAGAACTGCCAGGCAACTGGTATTGATATATCCATCCAGATAGACTGTGCTGCTGCAGCGGCGCCATGCGCGATCGCGCACACTCCCGACGCCTTCCGTTAGCCCTGAGATCAGTGAATGGGAATATAGTTCCCATTCATCAATCTAAGTCTCCGGCAGAAAAACCGGCGGCCTCTTATCAGAGGTTGCGGTCTTTCTGCGAAAAAAAAAGTTTCTCGTCCTCTTAATGCTTCCTGGAAGCGAGATCGTCCGATTCCAGGACTTTTTGACTGTGGCCATCTTGTGGCCAAATAGTAAAACTACACCCACATTCATTTTTTATTAAATAAACACATTATATTGCATTTAAAATTAACTGTTTACCTCCTACACCAAAAATTACACAAATAATTTTTTTAATAAAAAAAAATAAAAAATTACAATTAAAAAAAAACAAACATAAATAGTTACCAAAGGGTCTGAACTTTTTGAATATGCATGTCAAGAGAGTATATTACTATATTTTTTTAAATTATAAGCTTGTAGATAGTGATGGATGCAAATTGAAAAAATGCACCTTTATTTCCAAATAAAATATTGGCACAATAAATTGTGATAGGGACATAATTTAAACAGTGTAATAACCGGGACAAATTGGCAAATAAAATACATGGGTTTTAATTACGGTAGCATGTATTAATTTCAGACTATAGTGGCTAAAAACTGAGAAATAATGAATTTTTTCACTTTCTTTCTTAATCTTCCTGTTAAAATGGATTTAGAATAAAATAATTCTTAGCAAAATGTACCATCCAAAGAAAGCCTAAATGGTGGCGGAAAAAAACAAGATATAGATCATTTCAGTGTGATAAGTAGTGATAAAGTTATTGGCGAATGAATGGGAGGTGAAAGTTGCTCAGATGCATAAGGTGAAACAACACTGTAGGCTGAAGTGGTTAAAGAGAATCTGTAACGTTAAAACGTCCCCTGGGGGGTACTCACCTCGGATGGGGGAAGCCTCAGGATCCTAATGAGGCTTCCCACGCCGTCTGCCGTCCCACGGGGGTCTCGCTGCAGCCCTCCGTACAGCCGTGACGTAATATTTACCTTTGCAGGCTCCTGCGCAGGCGCTCTGGCTGCTTTCGCTCCGAAGGAGGCGGAAATACCCGATCTCAGTCGGGTCCGCTCTACTGCGCAGGCGCAAGTCTCCGGCGCCTGCGCAGTAGAGCGGACCCGACTGAGATCGGGTATTTTCGCCTCCTTCGGAGCGAAAGCAGCCACAGCGCCCCCGCTGGAGCCTGCAAAGGTAAATATTGAATTGAACAGTCGGCACAGTCGCCGGCTGTTCGGAGGGCTGCAGCGAGACCTCCGTGGGACAGAGGACGGCGTGGGAAGCCTCATTAGGATCCTGAGGCTTCCCCCACCCGAGGTGAGTACCCCCCAGGGGATCTTTTTGTCGTTACAGAGTCTCTTTAAAGGAAGTGAAATCTGGCAGCCTCCATATGTTTCTCACTTCAACCATAACAACAAAATATTTGTAAATCACTTTTCTCCTGTAGGTTCCTAATCGCAAAATGATCCCTTCAGATTTCTTTCAATTTGTCTCGGATTGAATCTGGACTCTATAGATGCAGTATTGCAATTGTTGGCAATGCCATCGGGGTTTAGCACATACCTGTAAACCTTTTATTTGCTGTCACGTGTTTGTGCTTTATGGGGATTAGATACTCCCAGTCCCATCGCTATATTGCTGTGTGTTAATAGACAAGAGTTATTACATTTCAATGGGATCGCCCTTTAAATCACATAGCTTGAGTCCCATAGTTTATTATAACCTACTTATTAGGAGTACATGTTGCAGGGCTGTGGGGGGGGGGAGGTCGCCACTAGTACAAATATTGGTAATTACGGTAACATTACAGGTATTTTGGCTATACACTTACCTGTCACCCATTCCCACACTAACCCCCCTCCTAATGCTTAGCTATAATAAGATATCAGTATTTCATAATGATATTTTACACCTTAAAGGAAACCCGAGGTGAGAGGTATACGGAGGCTGCCATATTGATTTCCATTTAAGCAATACCAGTTGCCTGGCTGTCCTGCTGATCCTCTGCCTCTAATACATTTAACCATAGCCCCTGAACAAGCATGCATCAAAACAGGTACAGGACTCTTGTTTTACTGGATTAGCCATATGCTTGTTCCAGGGTTTTGACTTAGAAACTACTTATGCCAGAAGATCAACAGGGCTGCCAGGCAACTGGCATTGTTTACAAGGAAATAAATATGGCAGCCTCCATATCCCTCTCACCTTGGGCTCCCTTTAACAGTGGAATACCTGTAAGACGCCGTTTTATTGCGTACGCAGGCCAGACTCCTTTTTGCCACACTTCCAGGGCCGGTTTTCCCATGAAGCAAGGTGAAACACTTGCATCCGGTGGCAGAGATTACAGGGGCAGCATGTTTGTACTGTGTTTGCACTTACAGCATGCAGTCAGAGTAGGAGGAGAAGTAAGAGGAGAACGAGGTGGAGAGGTCATCATTGGGGAAAAGCAGCTTGTTGTGCTGTGTGAGGAGTCTGACAGTGAGAGAGGAGGGGGGAGGCAGGAGAGCATCATTGGGGAAAAGCACCTTGTTGTGCTGTGTGAGGAGTCTGACAGTGAGAGAGGAGAGGGGGGGGGGCAGGAGAGCATCATTGGGGAAAAGCAGCTTGTTGTGCTGTGTGAGGAGTCTGACAGTGAGAGAGGAGGGGGGAGGCAGGAGAGCATCATTGGGGAAAAGCAGCTTGTTGTGCTGTGTGAGGAGTCTGACAGTGAGTGAGGAGGAGGCAGAAGAGCATCATTGGGGAAAAGCAGCTTGTTGTGCTGTGTGAGGAGTCTGACAGTGAGTGAGGAGGAAGAGGCAGAAGAGCATCATTGGGGAAAAGCAGCTTGTTGTGCTGTGTGAGGAGTCTGACAGTGAGAGAGGAGGGGGGAGGCAGGAGAGCATCATTGGGGAAAAGCAGCTTGTTGTGCTGTGTGAGGAGTCTGACAGTGAGTGAGGAGGAGGAGGAGGCAGAAGAGCATCATTGGGGAAAAGCAGCTTGTTGTGCTGTGTGAGGAGTCTGACAGTGAGTGAGGAGGAAGAGGCAGAAGAGCATCATTGGGGAAAAGCAGCTTGTTGTGCTGTGTGAGGAGTCTGACAGTGAGTGAGGAGGGGAGAAGCAGGAGAGCAGCAGTGTGAGGAGTCTGACAGTGAGTAGGAAGGGGAGGCAGGAGTGCAGCAGTGTTTCATTTGACTTGCACAGTAGAAGGAAGGAGGTAGCACTGCTGCCCTGACTGAGGAGGACTGACTGGTTGAGGGTTAGCAGTTTGTCACAGACTCGCACCCAGCCAGCCATTGTGTTATTGCAGCATGTCATGTCTCGAGATGTTGCATATGCTCTCTTGCTGACTGAAGCAGAGTATATTGTGGGGTGCTGTGTGACCGTTCCAAGTCGGGGAAGGGGGCTGGTGCATCCTCACAAGTTTGCCTCAGGCAGTGAGAGGTCTAGAGCCGGCCCTGCACACGTCTGTCTGATGCTTGTGTTACAGTCTGCAGAGGTATAGAGTCCATAAGACCCATAGGAACCGGATATTATTCTTTATTGCTGCAACACCTAAGGCAGCAGCAGTGGGTTTTTCATTAGCGTGTTGAGAGCCTGAGGGTCAGAGTGGGCGGTGATAGCTCTCAGCCCAGGATACAGGGGGCACTGTGCAACTAAAACGGGCTCTTCAAGTCTTTGGAATTCTGGGAAGGGGGCCGGGTTGAATTAAAGGTTTTTGTATTTTCTCCTCTGATGCAGGATTATATACATACCTTTACTTAGTGGTCTCATATCCCCACTACCTGCCTTGCCTATTCTCTCTTCAGTCTGCAGCAGTGACTACCTCAGAGTCAGGAAAAGCGTATCAGATGCAGGTAACGTCATTGTCAGGATGTCCAGGGAGGAAGATGGCCGCCCGTAAGGCACAGAGGTGACCCATCCTGGAGCTCTGACCAGCAAGGTAAGGCGACTCTCAGCATTGACATCCGTCCATCAAGTTCAATTACAAAGTATGGTAGAACACTGTCCTGCACCCTCACATATACCCGCTGATCCAGGGGAAGGCGAAAAACCCTTACAAGGCTTTGGCCAATTAACTTTAAAAGGGGAAAAAGTACTTCCAGATGCAAGTCAGATAAATCCCTGGATCAACACTACTGGGAATTACCTTGGTAGCCCATAAGCCAGTTACCCAGGATCAACACTGCAGGGAATTACCCAGTAACCCATAATCAACACTGATGGGAATAACCCTCTTACCCAGGATCAACACTGCTAGGAATTACCCAGTAACCGATAACCCAGTTACCCAGGATCAACACTGCTGGGAATTACCTAGTAACCCATAACGCAGTTACCCAGGATGGATCAACACTGCTGGGAATTACCCAGTAACCCATAACCCAGTTACCCAGGATCAACACTGCTGGGAATTACCCAGTAACCCATAACGCAGTTACCCAGGATGGATCAACACTGCTGGGAATTACCTAGTAACCCATAACACAGTTACCCAGGATCAACACTGCTGGGAATTACCTAGTAACTCATAACCCAGTTACTCAGGATCAACACTGCTGGGAATCACCCAGTAACCCAGAACCCAGTTACCCAGGATCAACACTGCTGGGAATTACCTAGTAACCCATAACCCAGTTACCCAGGATCAACACTGCTGGCAATTACCTAGTAACCCATAACCCAGTTACCCAGGATCAACACTGCTGGCAATTACCTAGTAACCCATAACCCAGTTACCCAGGATCAAAACTGCTGGGAATTACCTAGTAATTATAGCCATGAATGTCTTTCAATCTGAAAAGTATTAAGATGAAACGGGGCCCTAAGCAAAATATCAGTTTTTGCCAACCGTTGATAACTATTTGGCATTTTAGTGAGATTTAGTGGAGGCTACCATCTCCCAGGCCCCTAGACTCTCTCCAGGCCCTAGGCAATTGCCTAGAATTGCCTTTTGGACGATCCGGCTCTGGCTTCAATGCAATAAAATCTTTTAACTCTTTCTAAGCCAATTTCACAATCACCCTTCCCCATCAGCAGTTTTTTTTTCTGGTGTGCTGGGGAAGGCAGGTTACATGGATGATCGTTGAACTGGTGCTGCGTGAGGAGCTGGCCTGGTCTCTCCCTCCTCACACCAGAGCGAAGAAGCAGCCCGGAATCAGCAGGGGGAGGGGCCAGCTTGCACACTGTAGGTACCGCCCATTGCACACGCGACAGCAAAAATATTGCTATTACGCGTCGCAGCGCGGTACCAAAGGGAATCAACGTGTTGGACTTTGTCCGATACTTATACTGATGCACATAGGGTGATACACATAGGGTGATGCCACCCCAGACCAGACTCAGAATCAGAATCAGAATCAGTTTTATTTCGCCAAGTACAGCAAGAGCTGTAATCGGAATTATTTGTGGTTCACATGGCATAGGCAGTGTAAAGACAGACAGAGTAAAGACAGACGCAAAACGCATACAAATACAAAATACAAAAATAGAATGACAGTGGTCAGGACCGTACTGGCCATTCCACTGCTGTGCAGGGCAGTCAGGTAATAATAAGGTGCACTAAAACGTCCACAGTCCCAGACTCAGCATGACGCCACTATCAAAGAGCCCAAATACAATCATCTAATATCTAAATTACATGGGGGGGGAGGGGGGCTGGCGACAATCAAAGTGATGGACTTAGTCCAACATGTTGATTTAAAGCAGGAATGTCAAATTCAAATAGAAAGTGAGCCAAAATTGTACACTGGGACCTAGCTGTGGGCCAACCTCAATGTCTACCGGCCACCTTCCTCCCTTATAAAGTTCTGGCCCCCCCTCCAACTCCTATACAGTTCCCTGGTGCCTAGTGGTCCTCCATCCCCTATACAGTTCCCTGGTGTCTAAGCCCCCACCTTCCCCTATACAGTTCCCTAGTGTCTAGTGCTTTCCCCACCCTCCCCATATCCCTGGTGGTCTAGGGCTTCACCTCCAATATAACTTCCCTGGTGGTCTAGAGTGGGCCAAAGATAATGCAAAGTGGGGAAACCACTTGAGGGCCAAATTTAATGGCTCTGAGGGCCAGATTTGGCCCACGGGCCAGAGTTTGACATGTATGATTTAAAGGGTCTAACACTGTGCCAGATTATCCGGCAACAGCGCCCCCAGCAGCAGCCAATTTAACTTTGTCAAACTATGACATTGGATCTATGCCGGGAACGGCCAATGTCCGACATAGGTTGGAAAAGTGTTAAGCCCCCTTTAAATGCAGATATAAATTAGCCATAACAAGTACAACTTATTGTGGTGATGAGATATTCAATATTTTAAAGGTTCCCACTGATGATTGTTCAATCTTACCAAATGTATGTAACACAAGGGTAAACTCAGTGAGTATAATTTGAATGGATACTTCAGGTAGTCCCTCATATTACATAGAAGTGGTAAGATTGTACAATCAAGACTGTCATCTGTGGATACCTTTACTGCAAAGAACCCCTTTCTAAGTTGACGGCAAAATCTTTTTTCCTCCATACGCAGATCATGCCCCCTTGCCCGTTGTACAACCCTAGGGACAAGAAGCTCACATGCCAAGCTTTTGTATTGCCCTCTGATGTATTTATACAGTTGTGTTCAAAATTATTCCAATTGAGTGTTTTGGCCAGTTTGATTTTGATCATTTCAGTCATCTTGTGTACAATTAAATCAAAGAGGTACTTGTAAGTCAGACAAATATAACATAACATTTATAATGAAATAACCACAAATGTCTTTTCTGTGCTCACATCATTATCCGTTTTATTCAACCCCCAAGTGACATTCATTCTTAGTACTCAGTACAACATACTTTTCCAGTTATAACAGCTTTTAAACGTGAGGCATAGCTTGACACAAGTGTCTTGCAGCGATCTACGGGTATCTTAGCCCATTCTTCATGGGCAAAAGCCTCCAGTTCAGTCACATTCTTAGGCTTGCGCGCTGCAACTGCTTTCTTTAGGTCCCACCAGAGGTTCTCAATTGGATTTAAGTCTGGTGTCTGCGATGGCCACTGCAAAATGTTCCAGCCTTTAATCCGCCACTATGCTCTAGTGGACTTGGAGGTATGCTTGGGATCATTGTCCTGTTGAAAGGTCCAACGTCTCCCAAGCCTTAGGTTTGTGACGGACTGCATCACATTTTCATCCAATATCTCCTGGTACTGAACAGAATTCATGGTACCTTGCACACGCTGAAGCTTCCCTGTACCTGCAGAAGCAAAACAGCCCCAAAGCATGGATGAACCGTCACCATGCTTCACAGTAGGCAAGGTGTTCTTTTCTTCATAGGCCTTGTTCTTCCTCCTCCAAACATAGCGTTGATCCATGGGCCCAATCAGTTCTAGTTTTGTTTCATCAGTCCACAGAACACAACCACAACACTTTTGAGTAAATAGCATTTTAAGATCATATTATATAGAATTAGTATAGGCTGTGATGGTGACAGTCTACATATACAGATATGCCTGAGAAAGGAGACCAGATCCCTAAAAACTAGCATTGTGAATCTTCCGCCATTAGGTTGTATTATTTGTACATTATTTGTGCTGTCCTGCACGAACGCCCATTATATTATGGTGATTGTTTTTTCTGTTTCCAGGAGGTTTCAATGTAAACAAGCAGTGATCACAAGCCTGAAAGATAACAGTTCAGTATCGCTTTTCGCAGTTTCTTCCGGGAGGGGATCAGATGTTGTGTTGCTCAGGAATTTGTGTTATTTTTGATGTTTTCATTACCTGG
The DNA here is from genome assembly GCF_040937935.1 of Hyperolius riggenbachi. Classification (NCBI taxonomy): domain Eukaryota; kingdom Metazoa; phylum Chordata; class Amphibia; order Anura; family Hyperoliidae; genus Hyperolius; species Hyperolius riggenbachi. The sequence goes on from NC_090648.1 coordinate 13,776,000, forward strand.
ATGTTCTTGTTCTGTAAGATTTACGCAATGTATACATGCACAACAGGAAACCACTTTTTAAGTATATTTTACAATGTTGTGAGGATGTATGGAAGGAGACAAGGCTTTATGGGTGGGGTGATTTCACCTTGCAAGCCATCGGCTGTGTTTTGTCATCCATTTGCGAATCGCACAACACAAGTATGCGAGTGTATCGTGTAAGTCGTGGGGGTACAGTTCCCTTAGTGCAGTGCATTTTTTGCCTGATTGGAAACGGCGGCCCTGCTGCATTTGTGGGGTGGTTGAGCTTGTATAGAATGTATAGACACGCGGGATATCACATGGAGATCGTGCTGCTATGGGATTGTTTGCAATCCATCTAGTTAAAAACTTTTGCTGCACTTTTTCCCCTCCTTTATCAACAACCGAAAGTTCAGTCACACTGTGAAACCAGTCCATATTATTATTGATTTATACTGTAAAGTACCATCATATTCAATTCATACAAAACCTGAACCATCAGGATCTCCGCCACGGTTTCTTGAAGAATTGCAGCAACTAGTTACTACAGAGGACTTTACCAAAGACGTTACTGCCCTCTTGTGGCTGGTTCAGAAATGACACTTTCTTGTGATCTCTCACAGTTGATATACTATAATTCTGTAGTATGTGATGGCTGCCTCTGAGGACTTCCTTTGCAAAAAAAAAAATCTCCCCCGGCCTGTCTGTTGTACAAATTCTCTGGCATTAATGCATTTGTGTTACTAACCCAAGCCAGTATCAGTATGCAAGTATTCTGGTCACGCTGGCTGGGTGTAACTGCTGGCTGCGTACTTGTTCCAGGTGAGACTCCACTGGCTGTACAGCAGAGTGAGGTGGCTGCAGAGTTGCTGGCTCAGTGAGAGCTTCTCTGACACAGCCCCTCTCCGCCAATCCCTACTGACCTGTGCTGCCCGTGTCATCCACCTCTCCTCTGATACAGCCCCTCTCTGCCACCTCCTACCAAACTCTGCTGTGCGCCTCATCCACCTCTCCTCTGATGCAACTCTTCTCTGCCAATCCTTACTGACCTCTGCTGCCTGTCTCATCCACCTCTCCTCCGCTCCTCTGATGCTGCCCCTCACTGCCAATCCCTACTGACCTCTGCTGCCTGCCTCATCTACCTCTCCTCCTGCTCCTCTGATGCTGCTCTTCTCTGCCAATCCTTACTGACCTCTGCTGCCTGTCTCATCCACCTCTCCTCCGCTCCTCTGATGCTGCCCCTCACTGCCAATCCCTACTGACCTCTGCTGCCTGCCTCATCCACCTCTTCCCTGATGCTGCCCTTCTCCGCCAATCCCCACTGACCTCTGCTGCCCGTCTCATCCACCTCTCCTCCTGCTCCTCTAATGCTGCCCCTCTCCGCCAATCCCCACTGACCTCTGCTGCCCGTCTCATCCACCTCTCCTCCCGCGCCTCTGATGCTGCCCCTCTCCGCCAATCCCCACTGACCTCTGCTGCCTGCCTCATCCACCTCTCCTCCCACTCCTCTGATGCTGCTCCTCTCTGCCAATCCCCACTTACCTCTGCTGCCTGCCTCATCCACCTCTCCTCCCACTCCTCTGATGCTGCTCCTCTCTGCCAATCCCTTCTGACCTCTGCTGCCTGCCTCATCCACCTCTCCTCCCACTCCTCTGATGCTGCCCCTCTCTGCCAATCCCCACTGACCTCTGCTGCCTGCCTCATCCACCTCTCCACTTATGCTGCTTCTCTGTCAATCCCTACTGCATGTCTCATCCACCTCTCCGCCAATCTCTACTGACCTCCGATGCCCACCATCTCCACCTCCTAAGAGATAGATTCTCTATATTTAACTCAGTCCCGTTTTGCGATTAGCAGCAGACAGCCCAATTTCGGCAATGAAATCCCTTTATTGGCCTAGGGCTCTGCCAGTATATACTCCACACTCTGCATACAGAGCCTGACTTTGAGGTGTAAACCAATATGAGAACGAGTTCTTGGCTGTTATTTCAGGTGACAATCTCTTGTTAACCACTTGAGGACCGCAGTGTTGAACCCCCCTAAAGACCAGGCCATTTTTTACAATTCAGACCACTGCAGCTATCACAGTTTATTGCTCGGTCATACAACTTACCACCCAAACTAATTTTAACTCTTCTTGTCACCAATACAGCTTTATTTTTGTGGTATTTGTTTACTGCTACGTTTTTAGTTTTATTATATTCATCAGAAAAAAAGGAATTTTGTAAAAAAAAATAAAAATAAATGATATTTTTGACTTTGTGGTAAAATGTTTTAAATAAAGTAAAATTTCTATACAAGTTTTTGTCCAAATGTATTGTGCTACGTCTTTGATAAAAAAAAAAAAAAATCCAATAAAAAGTATATTTATTGGTTTGGGTAAGAGTTATAGCGTTTACAAACTATGGTACAAAAGATTGAACTTGCAGTTTGAAGCATCTCTGACATTTTTGAGCACCTGTCATGTTTCAGGTGCAAGAACCATGGTTGAGGTGCAAGAATGCCAGGATAGTATCATCCAAATTACCGCATTTTGGAAAGAAGACACTCCCAAGATATTTGCTGAGGTGTATGGTGAGTTCATAGAAGATTATTTTTGTCACAAGTTAGACGAAAATGACCCTTGTGACAAAAAAAATAAAATGTGACACAGACCCTCCATGCCCCTCAGTGAATAGCTTGGGGTTAGAGAAAAATGTAAATAAGTGGTTTTGCGCCCACTCGATCTAAAACCAATGCAATTGGCTGCAGCAAGTGATAAATGGGGTTACTCACACCCCCACCGTTCAGGTATTCAAAAAAATCTAAAAAATCACTCATGCGCCTATACATACCATCACCTATACAGTCCTTTATTCAATTCCATAAATATGAATCCATACATCTCATAGAAATATTCTATAAAAATATATAAAATCAAATAAATTGAATAAGCCAGCAGACACTAGCTAACTCTCTCAGTACCACCTCCCTATGGTAAATCGCTTTTCGCAGTTTCTTCCGGGTGGGGATCGGATATTGTGTTGCTCAGGAATTTGTGTTATTTTTGATGTTTTCATTAACTGGATGTTCTTGTTCTGTAAGATTTACGCAATGTATACATGCTAAACAGGAAAACACTTTTTATAGCATATTTTACAATGTTGTGAGGATGTATGGAGGGAGCCAAGGCTTTATGGGTGGGGTGATTTCACCTTGCAAGCCATCGGCTGTGTTTTGTCATCCATTTGCGAATCGCACAACACAAGTATGCGAGTGTATCGTGTAAGTCGTGAGGGTACAGTTCCCTTTGTGCAGTGCGATTTTGCCTGATTGGAAACGGCAGCCCTGCTGCATTTATGGGGTGGTTGAGCTTGTATAGAATGTATAGACACGCGGGATATCACATGGAGATCGTGCTGCTATGGGATGGTTTGCAATCCATCTATTGAAAAACTTTTGCTGCACTTTTTCCCCTCCTTTATCAACAACCGAAAGTTCAGTCACACTGTGAAACTAGTCCATATTATTGATTTATACTGTAAAGGGTCATCATATTAAATTCATACAAAGTCTGAACCATCAGAATCTCAGCCACGGTTTCTTGAGGAATTGCAGCAACTAGTTACTACAGAGGACTTTACCAAAGACGTTACTGCCCTCTTGTGGCCGGTTCAGAAATGACACTTTCTTGTGATCTCTCACGGTTGATATATTGTAATTCTGTAGGATATGATGGCTGCCTCTGAGGACTTCTTTTGCAAAAAAAATAAATAAAATATATATATATATATATCCCTGCTTGGCTGTTGTGCAAATTCTCTGGCAATGGCATTAGTGCATTTGTGTTACTGACCCAAGCCAGTATCAGTATGCAGATCATGTATTCTGGTCACGCTGGCTGGGTGTAACTGCTGGCTGTACACTTGTTCCAGGTGAGACTCCACTGGCTGTACAGCAGTGAGGTGGCTGCATCAGTGAGAGCTTCTCTTCTGCCTGCCTCATCCACCTCTCCTCCTCTAATGCAGCCCCTCTCTGCCAATCCCTACTGACCTCTGCTGCCTGCCTCATAACCTCTCCTCCCCCTTCTCTAATGCAGCCCCTCTCTGCCAATCCCTACTGACCTCTGCTGCCCATCTCATCCTCCTCTCCTCCCACTCCTCTGCTGCAGCCCCTCTCTGCCAATCCCTACTGACCTCTGCTGCCCGCCTCATCCACCACTCCTCTGATGCTGCCCCTCTCTGCCAATCCCTACTGACCTCTGCTGCCTGCCTTATCTACCTCTCCTCTGATGCAGCTTCTCTCTACCAATCCCTACTGACCTCTGCTGCCTGCCTCATCTACCTCTCCTCCCTCTCTTGACGCAGCCCCTCCCTGCGACCCCCTACTGAACTCTACTGTGCGCCTCATCTACCTCTCCTCCCGCTCCTCTGATGCTGCCCCTCTCCGCCAATCACTACTGACCTCTGCTGCCCGCCTCATGCACCTCTCCACCAATCCTTACTGACCTCTTCTGTCTGCCTCATCCACCTCTCCTCTGATGCTGCACCTCTCCGCCAATCCCTGCTCACCTCTGCTGCCTGTCTCATCTACCTCTCCTCTGATGCAGCCCCTTCCTGCTACCCCCTACTGACCTTCTGCCTTCCTCATCAACCTCTCCTCCCATGCTGCCCCTCTCCCACAATCCCTACTGACCTCTGCTGCCTGCCTCATCCACCTCTCCTCTCACTCCTCTGACGCTGCCCGTCTGCCAATCCCTACTGACCTCTGCTGCAGATTTGATCCATCTCTCCTCTGATGCAGCCCCTTCCTGCCACCCCCTACTGGCCTCTTCTGCCTTCCTCATCAACCTCTCCTCTGATGCAATCCCTTCCTGCCACCCCCTACTGACCTCTTCTGCCTTCCTCATCAACCTCTCCTCTGATGCAGCCCCTTCCTGCCACCCCCTACTGACCTCTTCTGCCTTCCTCGTCAACCTCTCCTCTGATGCAGCCCCTTCCTGCCACCCCCTACTGACCTTCTGCCTTCCTCATCACCCTCTCCTCTGATGCAGCCCCTCTCCCCCAATCCCTACTGACCTCTTCTGCCTTCCTCATCCACCTCTCCTCTCGCTCCTCTGATGCTGCCCGTCTGCCGATCCCTACTGACCTCTGCTGCAGATTTGATCCATCTCTCCTCTGATGCAGCCCCTTCCTGCCACCCCTACTGACCTCTTCTGCCTTCATCAACCTCTCTGATGCAGCCCCTTCCTGCCACCCCCTACTGACCTCTTCTGCCTTCCTCATCACCCTCTCCTCTGATGCAGCCCCTCTCCCCCAATCCCTACTGACCTCTGCTGCCTGCCTCATCCACCTCTCCTCCCCCTCCTCTGACGCTGCCCCTCTCTGCCAATCCCTACTGACCTCTGCTGCCGATTTTATCCATCTCTCCTCTGATGCTGCCATTCTCTGCCAATCCCTACTGACCTCTGCTGCCTCTGCCTCATATACCTCTCCCAACGATGCTGCTTCTCTCTGTCAATCCCTACTGCCTGTCTCATCCGCCTCTCCGCCAAACTCTGACCTCTGATGCCCACCATCTCCACCTCCTAAAAAGAAATAGATAGATACTCTATATTTAACTGAGCCCTGTTTAGCTATTAGCAGCAGACAGCCCAGTTTCAGCAATGAAATCCCAGAAACTCAGATTTCCTTTATTGGCCTAGGGCTCTGCCAGTATATACTCCACACTCTGCATACAGAGCCCGACTTTGAGGTGTAAACCAATATGAGAACGAGTTCTTGGCTGATCTTTCAGGTGACAATCTCGTGTTAACCACTCAAAGGGTCACTTAAGTCAAACAAAAAAAATGAGTTTTACTCACCTAGGGCTTCCAATAGCCCCCTGCAGCTGTCCGGTGCCGTCGCCGTCTCCCTCCGATCCTCCTGGCCCCGCCGGCAGCCACTTCCTGTTTGGTGACAGGAGCTGACAGGCTGGGGACGCGAGTGATTCTTGACGTTCCCAGCCACATTAGCACCCTCTATGCTGCTATATGGTATATGATATATGCTATAGCAGCATAGATGGCGCTATTGTGGCCAGGAACGCGAAGAATTACTCGCGTCCCCAGCCTGTCAGCTCCTGTCACCGAAACAGGAAGTGGCTGCCGGCTGGGCCAGGAGGATCGGAGGGAGACCGCGAGGGCACCGGACAGCTGCAGGGGGCTGTTGGAAGCCCTAGGTGAGTAAAACTTTTTTTACTTAAGTGTCCCTTTAAGGACCGTGGTGTTAAACCCCCTAAAGACCAGGCCATTTTTTACAATTCAGAACACTGCAGCTATAACCGTTTATTGCTCTGTAATAAAATTTACCACCCCAAAAAAATGTACCTCCTTTTCTTGTCACTAATACAGCTTTCTTTTGGTGCTATTTGATTGCTGCTGCGATTTTTAGTTATTATATTCATCAAAAAAGACAGGAATTTTGTAAAAAAAAAAATATATATTTTTTTTTATCTTTCAGTGGTAACATTTCAAATAAAGTAAAATTTCTATACAAGTTTTTGTCCAAATTCATTGTACTACATCTGATAAAAAAAATCCAATAAGTGTATATTTATTGGTTATTGAGGTGCAAGAATGGCAGAATAGTATAAATAGCCCCCAAATTACCCCATTTTGGAAAGAAGACATCCCAAAGTAATTCACTGAGAGGCATGGTGAGTTCATAGAAGATTTTATTTTTGTCACAAGTTGGCAGAAAATGACACTGACAAAAAAAAAAAAAAAAAAAAAAAGTGTTTCCATTTCTGCCATCATGACAAAAAAAAAAAAAAAAACTGCCACGGACTCACGATGCCCCTCAGTGAATACCTTGGGGTGTCTACTTTCCAAAATTGGGTCACTTGTGGGGTATTTGTACTGCCCAGGCATTTTGGGGGGGCTAAGTTTTGAGCACCCCTGTAAAGCCTAAATGGTGGTCATTAGACTTTGAGCCCCTTTGCACAGCTAGGCAGCAAAAAGAGTGTCACACGTGGTATCGCAATTTTTTCGAGTTTACACAAAGTTATCATTTACAGAGATATTTCTCCCACCCAGCATGAGTAGGTGTGAAAATACACCCCAAAACACATTATACTACTTCTCCTGAGTACGGCAATACCACGTGTGGCACTTTTTTGCAGCCTAGCTGTGCAAAGGGGCCCAACGTCCTATGAGTACCTTTAGGATTTCACAGGTCATTTTGAGGCATTTGGTTTCCAGACTACTCACAGTTTAGGGCCCCTAAAATGCCAGGGCAGTATAGGAACCCTACAAGTGACCCCATTTTGGAAAGAAGACACCCATAGGTATTTCGTGAGTGGTATGGCGAGTTCATAGAAGGTTTGATTTTTTGTCACAAGTTAGTGGAAAACGACATTGAGCAAAAAAAATAAATAAATAAATTTCCACTAACTTGTGACAAAAATAAATTCTATGAACTCACCATACTCCTAACGGAATACCTTGGGGTGTCTTTCCAAAATGGGGTCACTTGTGGGGTTCCTATACTGCCCTGACATTTTAGGGGCACAAAACCACGAGGAGTAGTCTCGAAACCAAATGAGTAAAAATTACCTGTGAAATCCTAAAGGTACTCATAGGACTTTGGGCCCCTTTGCACAGCTGGGCTGCAAAAAAGTGTCACACATGTGGTATCGCCATACTCAGGAGAAGTAGTATAATGTGTTTTGGGGTGTATTTTTGCACATACCCATGCTGGGTGGGAGAAATATCTTTGTAAACGACAATTAATTTTTTTTTTTTTTTTTTTTTTTTTTTTTTTTTTTTTTACACAAAGTTGTCAATTTACAAAGATATTTCTCCCACCCAACATGGGTATATGTGGAAAGACACCCCTGCAGCGCCACTCATGCCAATCAGCGTGGAGCAGTCTTAGCAGGTTAAACACTGAACTTATATACAGCTGTATTCACCAAGCCTAAAAGACACAGGAAGAAGTGTCCACAGAAGACGACTCCGGTCAAATGCCAACAAACTGCACCCCCCCCCCCACATGTATTCAGCCAGCATTTCCCGTCATTCACACAGCTACAGGAAGATGGAATATACAGACTAGGTTCACACTAGCATTAACCTCCTGAGCGTTAAAGTGAACCTAAAGCCGGTAAAAAAATATGAGATTAACTCACCTGGGGCCTCCCTCAGCCCATCGGTGCCCTCGCAGCTCCGTTCCGATGTCCCAGGACTCGCCGGCGAGCACTTCTGGTTTCGCAGTCACCGGCCGACAGGCATGGGAACGCGAGTGATTGTTCGCGTTCCCAGCCTGTATATCGCCCCCTATGCTGCTATTGCGGCCTCCTGGCCCGTCGGCCGGTGACGTCGAAACCGGAAGTGGTCGCCGGCGGGTCCTGGGACATCGGAGCGGAGCTGCGAGGGCACCGATAGGCTGCAGGGGGCTGAGGGAGGCCCCAGGTGAGTTAATCTCATTTTTTTTTACCGGCTTTAGGTTCACTTTAAGCCGCTCAGGAGGTTTTACAGTTTTATAGTCCCCCTTGAATAATTTCTGATCCAATGGCTGTAAAACCTTTAGCTAGCACTAGGCTAGCTAGTACAGGTGTCCGGCACCCCCCGATGGCTGCTGATCCCCCGATCCAGCCAGTTAATACATTACCCAGCCTGGATCCAGCGATTGGCATGGCCTCCCCGCACAGCTCCGGTCTGCTCTATGGGGAGGATCGTCATAACGTCATGTGTGATCCTCCCCATACAGAGACCGAAGCTGTGCAGGGAGGCTGCGCGATCGCTGTATCCAGGCTGGGTAATTTATTAACTGGCTGGATCGGGGGATGCCGGACACATACTAGCTAGCCTAGTGCTAAAGGTTTTACAGCCATTGGGTCAGATACATTTTTCATGGGGGACTTGTAAAGCCAGAGAGCGGTATGCCCGACACAGTGTCAGGCATACCGCTAAGAAGGTTAGGAGAAGACATGACCTCTGCCACTCGAAGTCAAATTCGGAACGAAACGAAGGCTTTACACTCGTAGGTGGTATTAACTCACTGTCATAACCACCTCTGCCTGCCACATTCCATCACTTCAACACTTCCTCCTTTAAAGAGAACCAGAGATGAAGCAACCTCATGTATTTTACCTTATAAATCAGTGGGAACATGACAGTAAACACCTAATCTGCTCTTTGTTACATTGTTCTCTGTTTAATTTGCCTGTTATCACCTCTAAGATAAGAATCCCGACTAAGCAGTCGGTCTGGCTTTGCTACAGAATAATTATAGCTGAGACTGTGTTCTTTGCTGTCTTCAAGTCCAAGCCTGCCCCCTGCTGGCTTTGCTCAGGAATCATTATAGCTGAGTCATTATAGCAAAGCCAGACTCAATGCTCAGTCCGGGATTCTTATCTCAGCTAGATAACAGACACTTTTAGCAGTGAGGATGGAACAGAGAGCATGGTAAATGTTTTCTCGAATGTTCCCACTGATTTCTATGGTAAAATACACAAGGGTGCTTCGTCTCTGGTTCACTTTAAAGTTGGACAGAGGAAGTATTGGAGTGATGTGGAATGCGACGTGCAGCACAGCGGCCAGAGGCGGCAACAAGGGCACCCCGCCCACCAGTGTAAAGTTTCCGTTACGTTCAGAATTCAGATTCCAAATCACAGAGCTCATGCCTAGTTAAAAACACGTTTTGAATCAGGATGACACCATTTATTGGCTATATATAGCTGAAAAATTTACTCCTTTTCCAGATAAAAAAACGTCCTGCTTTCACTGATCTCTAACACGCTACAACTAGCGTTAAAAGCCAAAGCATATTTTCTGCTCTGTTAACTTATTGGTATGTTCATTTGATGATAAAGCAAAGTGAAAAAAATGTTTTGTGTTAACTCAGGCTTTAAATTGAACCTGAAATGAGAGGTATGTGGAGGCTGCCATATTTATTTCCTGGTTAACAATACCAGTTGCCTGGCAAGTCCTGCTGATCTGTTCGCCTGCAGTAGTATCTGCATCCCACACCTGAATCAAGCATGCAGCTAATCTTGTCACACTTGAGTCACCTGATCTGCTGCATGCTTGTTCAGGGTCTGAGGCTGAACGTATTAAGGTGGACATACATCACTTGTATGGTCAGACTGCATTAGCTAGATCCAGTCGAATCTGATCCGAGAGGGGTGTATTGCCAGCAGGCTTGCTCATCAAGAGTAACCACGGTTGTTATGAGTTTTAATTGCCGCAGCTGAGCGGCTGTATGCAGCGGGGTTAATTGCCCATAATGCCCCCGTCCCTGCGTTTCAAAGGGCTTACAAACGATCCATTAGTCGCGTTGCAAGCCTCGCTATGGCGCACTTCCTCCTGCAAGCCGGAAAGAGGAAGTGCTCCATAGCGAGGCTTGCAATGCGACCATTAGGACGCTTGTGAAACGCAGGGTGGAAAGCGGCATTCTGGGTAATTAACCCTGCCGCATCTACCCGCCCAGCTGCGGCAATTACAACTCATTTTAATCACGAGTAATCACCGTAGTTACTAGTGATGGACAAGCCTGATTGCCAGGCCACAATGCACAGCGATTTGAAATCTATTGGAAATCGTCTTGCCTCCACCTGCCAGGCCAACCCAAGTGTAATGCGGCCCTGTCAGTGTTGGTCTCACCTCTCCACCCACCTGACTGGTTGCTTCCTCAGGTGTTCGGCGTCATCGCTAGTGCCTGTACCACATGCCTCAGTGCGTGTAGTGACATCACCACCCGTGCCAGTGTCCCGTGAAATAGGCGCCTGCAATGAAGGCAGACACCGGAAGCCAGAAGTCACCCGGCAGAGGGGTCTACTTATACTTGAGGGACCACCACAATATCGACCACCATTACCACCGTACACCCAATCGAGCCCTTGCGACTGACATTTTTCTGCCATTCCAGATTGACCCATTTGACCGGAAAACAATGAGATCAACATGCGGCCATGTTGCTGCATCAATTCTCTTCAGACTAATGCTGGGCATACATGGTAAGTTTTTTCCTTATCAATCGGGCCGCTGATGGCTCGATCGATAATAACCGACGACCCGCCGGATAGATTCCCTGCTCGATCCCCGCGGGCGGACAATAGCAGGGAATCGAGCGGCTGATAAGGCATGCCCGCGGGGACGAGTGGGAATCTATCTGCACGGACTAGAAGTGGCGCGCCGGCATCAAGCTGCTGGCTCAATACCGGCGCAGAAACTGTCCGTGTATGCCCAGCATTAAATTATCCAGTCAGAAGTTCTATAAGGTCGCAAAAATGATTAACTGTATGGACACCCTTAGAGGCAGTGGATCAGCAGGGCAGCCAGGCAACATGCATGGTTTAAAAGAAAAATGTCAGCCTCCATATCTCACACCTCAGGCTCCCGTTAGATGTGGTTAATCTAGGAAGTCGTGCTTCGGAAGATCAGATGGAGCACCTTCCCCTCATCTCCACCAAGAGAGACACACACTGTACACACACACACTGTACACACACACACTGTACACACACACACTGTACACACACACACACTGTACACACACACACTGTACACACACACACACTGTACACACACACACTGTACACACACTGTATATACACACACACACACACACTGTACACACACACTGTATATACACACACACACACACTGTACACACACACACTGTATATACACACACACACACTGTACACACACACACTGTATATACACACACACACACACACACTGTACACACACACACACACACACTGTACACACACACTGTACACCCACTGTACACACACACACACCCACTGTACACACACACACCCACTGTACACACACACACCCACTGTACACACACCCACTGTACACACACCCACTGTACACACACCCACTGTACACACACACACACACTGTACACACACACACTGTACACACACACACACACACTGTACACACACACACACACACTGTACACACACACACACACACACACACTGTACACACACACACTGTACACACACACACTGTACACACACACACTGTACACACACACTGTACACACACACACACTGTACACACACACACTGTACACACACACACTGTACACACACACACACACACACTGTACACACACACACTGTACACACACACACACACTGTACACACACACACACACACTGTACACACACACACACACACTGTACACACACACACACTGTACACACACTGTACACACACACACACACTGTACACACACACTGTACACACACTGTACACACACACTGTACACACACTGTACACACACACTGTACACACACACTGTACACACACACTGTACACACACACTGTACACACACACACTGTACACACACACACTGTACACACACACACACTGTACACACACACACACTGTACACACACACACACTGTACACACACACACTGTACACACACACACTGTACACACACACACACACACTGTACACACACACACACACTGTACACACACACACACACACACTGTACACACACACACTGTACACACACACACACACTGTACACACACACACACACACTGTACACACACACACACACACTGTACACACACACACACTGTACACACACTGTACACACACACACACAGTACACACACACTGTACACACACACTGTACACACACTGTACACACACACTGTACACACACACTGTACACACACACTGTACACACACACTGTACACACACACTGTACACACACACTGTACACACACACTGTACACACACACACACACTGTACACACACACACACTGTACACACACACACACTGTACACACACACACTGTACACACACACACACTGTACACACACACACACTGTACACACACACACACACACTGTACACACACACACTGTACACACACACACACTGTACACACACACACACACACTGTACACACACACACTGTACACACACACACACTGTACACACACACACACTGTACACACACACACACTGTACACACACACACACTGTACACACACACACTGTACACACACTGTACACACACTGTACACACACAGATACACACACACAGATACACACACACAGATACACACTTATTAAACAAAACCATGACACATTGAGATAAAGTCTTTGAGATTTTATTTAAAAAAACAAAGAGGACCAGTAATACCTGGGGAAGTGCAACAACTGAGAGGGGTGAGCGGGTAAAACAAACAGGGGCGTTAAAAGAAGTCCACATCGTCCGGCGCGTCCAGGTCGCGGTATTCGATGATAGAACGAGGGTCTCCTCGCATCATCCTGTGGGAGCAACAAGGAAGTGTTCAGAGAGGGAGGTACCAAACATGAGGCGGAAACACGTGGGGTGCCGCATCCTACCTGCTGCGCGGTTTGGGGTAGCCGCCGCCCTGTCCCCTGAAGGAGTCATAGCCACGCCCAGCGCCGTAAGCATTGGGAGCAAACTGAGGAGCTGATGGAAGGAATGGCAACAATGTGTTAATGACCCTACAAGCCACGCCCTGCTGCCCTATCCTGAACAACAGATTATACACTCACCTCCATATGGCATTATTGGGGGGCGGGGCTGACCGTAGGGCAAGAGAGCCTGGGGTCCCTGGTGAGGGTATAACAGTCCGGGGGCCAGGCCTGGAAAAATAAATTCATGAGTAGAAAGAAATCTGAGAATCCCCTGCCCACAGCAAGACACAGTCTGCCCCTCCTCCTGCAGGGAGACACAGACAGAAGGGAGCTGCCAGTCTGCACCTCCTCCTGCAGGGTGACAGAGAAGGGAGCTACCAGTCTACCCCTTCTCCTGCAGAGTGACATAGAAGGGAGCTGCCAGTCTGCCCCTCCTCCTGCATGGTGACAGAGACAGAAGGGAGCTGCCAGTCTGCCCTCCTCCTGTAGGGTGACCAACAGAAGGGAGCTGCCAGTCTGCCCCTCCTCCTGCATGTTGACAGAGACAGAAGGGAGCTGCCAGTCTGCCCTCCTCCTGCAGGGTGACAGAGAAGGGAGCTGCCAGCCTGCCCCTCCTCCTACAGGGGGTGACACAGACAGAAGGGAGCTGCCTGTCTTCCCCTCCTCCTGCAGGGTGACCGACAGAAGGGAGCTGCCTGTCTGCCCCTCCTCCTGCAGGGTGACAGAGAAGGGAGCTACCAGTCTGCCCCTCCTCCTGCAGGGTGACATAGAAGGGAGCTACCAGTCTGCCCCTCCTCCTGCAGGGCAACACAGACAGAAGGGAGCTGCCAGTCTGCCCCTCCTCCTGCAGGGTGACACAGAAGGGAGCTGCCAGTCTGCCCCTCCTCCTGCAGGGTGACACAGGCAGAAGGGAGCTACCAGTCTGCCCCTCCTCCTGCAGGGTGACACAGACAGAAGGGAGCTGCCAGTCTTCCCCTCCCCCTGCAGGGTGACAAACGAGAACTAGGGAAAGCTTGCTGTGGCCATAGACCACCCACCTTGAGCAGCAGCGACTGGAGCCTGGAGGGGTTTGATCTCGGGCAGCGCGGGACGCTTGCTGTCTATCAGGAAGTTATTGAAGAAGGCCACTTCCTTCTTCACCTCCTCAATCTTCTCGGCATGCTTGTTGAAGATGTGTTTCCGAACAAACTCTGGACCCTGAAGGCACAGAACACAATTCCAATGATAAGACACATATCTCCCTATAGTGATGCTAAAGACGGGAAAACTTATAAGCAAACATCCTCCTACATGTACTGGGCCATTTAAAAAGGAGCCGTCAACCATACAAAAAAAAAAAAAAAGAAACCTTAGGATTGCCAGCTCCTACACATTAGGTAGGATTATTAACAGAAAGAAGTGCAACTCTTCATTTAGCGTTACTACTTTAGTCTGTTAATATCAATGGGTATTAAGCCACTGAAAGCTTGCATATATTTGTTTTTAGCATATCCCAGGTTGAAATAAACAGAACACGCAGACAAGAGAATTATCACTAAATATAATGTATTCTTGTGATAATATACAGAGAATATACAAAAATTACATATAAGCAAGTTATGATTAAGATGCCAATTACTAAGATATCTGCTAACATATTATAAGGTCCACCAAAAAAGATATTGCATGAGATACATACCAGTTCCTAGAGACCGTTTAAGCAAGAGCAGCAGCCTAAAAATCTCTCTCTCGTTACCTATCTTTATAATGTTAGAACAAAGAAAGAAATCTAACTCCTCCTGCTGATTAACATACGCGTATGTCAGCACATCACATTCCAGAAATTCATTCCGATGATGTAATGTGCTTTTGGTTTCACTTTCTATCTTATGAGCCATTCTAGGAGACCTTGCCAACTATTAGCTACTTGCTAAAATATTTCAGCTATTAGTTACGTCATTTGCAGCATGAGAAAACCCAAGTGTGGGAATACATGAGAATAGTTTCACATCATTACACTCTATGCGTGATATAAGACTGGTTATACAACAGTAATTTTGAGACTATGGGTTAGGAATAAATCAAAAGATATAAATTCATGATATATAAAAGGAATACAACGTTAAATACTTGACAGGATTCTTAATTTTAATTGCATCTTGAAGCCAATCCTGATGTCATTTCCTCCCTTAATCTCCTCTGCCTGATTGTGTATACATTGCCTGCCCTCCTCCCAGTCTTAAAGCGGAATTGTCACCATAAAAATCAAATTTCAACAGCAACTGGTCTGAGTGTATTAAGTGATAAAAATGATAATCCTGCATTCAAAACTTGCAAAACTTGTTCTGCTGTTATGGTTTGGAGTTATCACATACTTTAGGAGCACTGGCTCTTTAGTAGTCAGTGCCAAAAAGTTGCATGCTGGGGGTTCTTTTTATCTACAATATATTCCTCCTCTTCCATTTATTTCCCTGCCTAACTGCCTATCTGAAACATAATGCCCTGCTCACTTGTGTTTACAAGAAAGGCTGAGGAGACTCCGCGATTGGAGCAGTTCCTAGTATACACCTCAGTGGGAGTGTCTGAAGACTCTGGGAGGAGGGCAGCTAATGAATACACAATGAGAAAGAGAAGGGAGGGGGGAAAACAAGAGTCAGGGAGGATATGATGTCAGTGTTAGCTTGGCAAGATGGCCACTGCCTAGAATAGGATTTTCTGCTTTTCCTTTATAAAATTCACAGGAATCATTACCAGGACAGTACACCTGTTATGCAAGTAGAAGTAGTAATTATCTACTTATATATATGCGTTTTTTTATTTCTAGGTTAAATATCTCAAGATCCGCACCATCAGAAGAATTTTTATTAGTAGTTCAATCCATAAAAACACATGTTAAAAAGTATGGGTTACACATGTGAATGATGATGCACAGGCGTTTCAGACCACCACGGTCCTTCCTTAAAGCGGAATATAACCCAGCATTTCAACTTTGCTCTAAAATATTATTTACAGCATATTATATGCAAAAAGCATTTTTTTTTACTAGACCAGTATTGGAAGGGTTAAACACAGAGGTTTAAAGTTCCATGGAGAGATATGCAGAAGTTCAGATTGATACATTCTATTTAGTTACATGTATCTATTGATAAATGTTACACACTCTTTGGTTGTCCTCCAAGCTCCTTCTCAGTCAGAGAGATGAGTCACATTCAACACTTAGATACATTTATGTAAACAAAATGTATCTATTTCAGCTTCGGATGCGTCTGCAGAAATCTCCAGGAACTTTAAAGCCCTGTGTAACCCTTCCAATGCTGGTCTAGTAAAAAAAAAAAAGACAACCCAGCATGCCCTGCAACTTCCTTTGTGCGCCAATGTACCAAATAAGAGCCACGGAAACTTGGGAATGATCATTAATCAACAAAAAACGTTTTGCTGGGAATACTCCATGAGATTTTTCAGCAGATTTACTGTCCAATCGATTTCCATTCACTTCTATGACAAAATCAGATCAGACATGTCGGAAATGATCTATCCAATCATCTATCTGCCCAAAAAAAAAATCTCATTCCCAGCATAATAGAGATTTGTAACTTTTGGATTGCCTGGTTAGCATCCTTATTACTTGTTTACTAGATAACAAATAAAGAATTGATTTTATGCCCGACAGTTGCACTTTAACGGGCTACAACATCTATCCACTAACGCCACACTACAGAAAATTCACTGAGTAAGTCCAGAGGTTGGTTAGCACAGAGTGGGAATGGGAATCCGGAAAAATTCTCAGCTAGGATTTGATTGGTTCATTTTTAAGCTGCACAAGTTTGCATAATTCTGTAACATCCTGAAATGATTTGCATCTAACTGACCATCTCTAACCAGCACATCCGAATCAGATGTGCTTACCGCCCCCAGTTTCCACATCCGCTGCGTTTGCATTGCAGTGTGAACCAGGCCTAAACATCACTGGGAGTGCGGGGTAACCTACCGGCATACAGCAAAATATACATACAATAATTATACAGGTCCTCTTAAGTGTCCAGACACTGACCTTGAACTTCTTGCCGCTCAGCGGGCACAGCCACTTCTCCTTGCCCAGTTCCTGAGTGTTGGAGGTCACAAACTTCTCCACTTCCTGTTCCGGATCCTTCTTCCCAATCTTCAGGACGTCCTCTTCTGAGAGGGTCTCCCGCACGGCGAAGAGAGGGGCGAGCTTGTCCTCGAAAGTCTTCTGCCAGTCACCAACTACGGGAGACACAACCAGACCTTGTGAGCTAAACAAATACTGAGAGCTGCAAAACCACCACCACAGGGACTACACAACCCAACAGGCAACTACGGGAGACACAACCAGACCTTGTGAGGTACACAAATACTGAGCTGCAAAACCACCACCACAGGGACTACACAACCCAACAGGCAACTACAGGAGACACAACCAGACCTTGTGAGCTACACAAATACTGAGCTGCAAAACCAAAACCACAGGGACTACACAACCCAACAGGCAACTACGGGAGACACCAGGGCTGTGGAGTCGGAGTCGAGGAGTCTGAGTCAGGGCAATTTTGGGCACCCGGAGTCGGAGTAGTCAATTTCATAAACTGAGGAGTCTGAGTCGGATGATTTTTGTACAAAATCCACAGCCCTGTTAAAGGGACACTTAAGCCAGAAAAGCGAAGTTTTTACCGCATTCCGGACTGTAATTAGCGCTATTTACAAAAATACGCGTTGCCGCATTACGAACGCATAGATATGCGGCAACACGTATTTTTGTACGCGTTACGGCCCGCAATAGCGCTAATTGCAGTCGGGAATGCGGAAAAAGCTACGCGTGGACAGTCCTGACAGGCCTGTCGGCAAAAACGAAACTAGCTGGCAGCGTGGGACCAGAGGATTAGTGAGTGGCTGCGAGGGCACAGGACTGCTGCAGGGGGCTGGTAGAAGCCCAAGGTGAGTAAAACAGGGCTGTGGAGTCGGTACAAAAATCTTCTGACTCCAACTCCTCAGTTTCTGAAACCACGACTCCGACTCCAACGCCAACTCCAGGTACCCAAAATTGCTCAGATTCCGACTCCGACTCCACAGCCCTGGAGTAAAACTTTTTTTTCTGGCTTAAGTGTCCCTTTAAGTATTAGAGTAAGGAGTCGGGGCCATTTTGGGTACCCGGAGTCGGAGTTGTGGTTTCAAAAACTGAGGAGTCGGAGTCTAAATATTTTTGTACCGACTCCACAGCCTTGGGAGACACAACCAGACCTTGTGAGCTACACGAATACTGAGAGCTGTAAAACCACCACCACAGGGACTACACAACCCAACGGTCAAGAGGTGATCACTGGTTACACAGAGGTGGCCAGTGAACACCAGATATGGACATCATACAAGGTGGGCGGTTACCTTCTCTGTGGGAGACGCGATTGGGCGGGATGGGTCCTCGCACGTGCATGATTCCACACCGGGTGGGCATCTCGTCTTCACTGGGATAGTCGCAGTTAATGTAATAATCCACGGAATGTACAATACGGAGGTACAGCAAGAGCTTATCCAGGACCTGTGTGGGGAAAAAAAAAATCCCATTCAAGTCCCATGCTGAAGGTGAAGCTACAACACAAAGCTCAGAACCTGACTAAAACCTGCACATTTGCACTGAGCATGTGCAAGTATGGTCTGCACATGCCCAGTAGAACAGAGCGCTAGTACACAGCTTTTTTCCCCTCTGTTCCAGGGCTGGGCTTGGTGAGAGTATGATCCGTGCAATGCCCAGTAGAATGAAGCTCCTCCCACACGAGCACCATGTTCTACTTTGTATGTGGACTACTTTGTATCACAGCATACCCAGTCGGGATGCACTGCTACACAGCCAGGAACGCAGCCAGAAGAGGATACTAGGCAGCAATGACGGCCTCAGGGAATCTTGGAAGCCTTCGGACCACTACCAAGTTACGTATCCATAGTTAAACCCCTCCCCTCATGTCACAGATTTGCTTTAAAGTGTACCTGTGAGAGGAAAACTTAAGATACCTCAGTAGATGGAAGCATTTGGATAGTCCTGGGGCGTCACCCCACCACCCTCAGTTCCAGAGCCGGGACCCTCAGAACATATTGGACAAGGGTAGCGGAATGTTTTCAGAGTCGTGCCTGTCCGTGTATGAGCGCAGTCGCACCGCAGCAGGCGTAGTACAGTCCAAGCCTGCTCTGTAGCTCAGACACTCATGTACAGCTTCCTCTTCCTAAGAAGAGGGGGGTCCCGGCGAGCATTGCTGGGCTCCAGGAGGATCGGAGAAACTTCTGGATCATCCAGAGGCTTCACTCTACTGAGGCGAGTATCTAAAGAAAAGGCCAGAAACTGTATACCTCTCAAACATCCAATCATTAGCATGGGATAAACCCTTCAGCAGG
Organism: Hyperolius riggenbachi; assembly: GCF_040937935.1. Lineage (NCBI taxonomy): Eukaryota > Metazoa > Chordata > Amphibia > Anura > Hyperoliidae > Hyperolius > Hyperolius riggenbachi. Next base: position 13,795,778 of record NC_090648.1, read on the forward strand.
CAATTTAGAGGCTTGCAAGTGCTCCAGGCCAACTTATGTTAGCACATTTTTTTTTCGTTACATTTCCCTGCTTCTAATTAGTACTTCTGTAATGTGTATTTATGGTCACTTGTCACTAGAGGGCAGTGTGAGACAATAACAGAGGACTTCTGCTTTCAGTTTATATATCTGCTAGCAGAGAGAGATCAAAGCATTCCAAGAATTTACAGCACAAGTAGTTCTGCCTGATGAGGCCAAAAGCGGCGCACTTACTTTAAAGTGAGTGTTTACCATTTAAAAAAATAAAAAAAGTGGGATACTCACCTAAGGAGAGGGAAGGCTCGGTCCTAATGAGCCTTCCCTCTCCTCTCCCGGTGCCCTCGGTGCCGCGCAGGATCCCCCGTAGCAGTATTCGACCAGTTCGGTCAAATACTGCCACTTCCGCCGCCGAAGGGAGCTTTCGGAAGCCTTCGGGAGCACTCGGGCTCCCGATGACGCGGCCGCTCAATGCTACGCATGCGCGAACGCCCTCTATGATGCAATCGAGCGTGCATAGTATGGAGCGGCCAGTCTGCGGAAGCCTGAGTGCTCCCGAAGACCTCCGAAGTCCCTGCAGCGGCGGACGCGAACAGGGGAGCCAGCGCAGCACCGAGGGCACCGGGAGAGGAGAGGGAAGGTTCATTAGGACCGACCCTTTCCTTTACTTAGGTGAGTATCTGACTTTTTTATTTTTAATGTGGTACCCATTGGCTTTAAATGAGATAACTATTGAAGCTTCTGATGGGTTAAAATACACCCCCCTCCTGCAGGATTGGATGTCTTGAGTGGATCTCCCCCCCCCCCCCCCCCCCCCCCATACCTTGATGAGCTTATCATCCCTCTCCACGGTGATCTCTGTGGGATTTCCCTCTTTCGGGGGCTCGGCTCCGCCCGTCCTTCCTGCGCCCCACAGCAAGTCCTCCTCTTCGGCGCTGACTTCATCAATCAGGTAGTCTGTGATGTTCTTCAGGATGGGGTTCTGCACACTGACCTCCTGACAACACAAATCAGAAAGAGACTGAGTAAGGTATATTCACACCTCCAGGAAGGCCTGGACTCATCCTCAGTACTAAAGATGGTTCCTTGTCACCATGACGACACCAAATATCCAGTATGACCACCATCCCCAACCATTCTGGCACTCTGCATTTGGGTAAAGGCCTCTGGTGTCAAACATATTTAATCTTTATTATCAGGTTGTCATTAGGTAAACTGAAGTAGTGCAAGAACTAGAATTGGAGAAACACATATATGCATATCTTATGGTAGATGACTAATGTAACTGTATGCATTAACCACTTGAGGACCCACCCTTTACCCCCCCCCCCCCCCTTAAGGACCAGCATTGAATTATGTGATCTGTGCTGGGTGGGCTCTACAGCCCCCAGCACAGATCAAACACCAGGCAGAGAGATCAGATCACCCCCCTTTTTTCCCCACTAGGGGGATGATGTGCTGGGGGGGTCCGATCTCTCCTGCCTGCGTGTGGCTGGCGGGGGGGGGGCACCTCAAAGCCCCCCTCCGCGGCGAAATTCCGCTTCCCCCCTCTCCTACCTGGCCCCCTGGTGATCGGGGCTGCACAGGACGCTATCTGTCCTGTGCAGCCTGTGACAGGACGTCCCGTCACATGGCGGCGATCCCCGGCCGCTGATTGGCCGGGGATCGCCGATCTGCCTTACGGCGCTGCTGCGCAGCAGCGCCGTACAATGTAAACAAAGCGGATTATTTCCGCTTGTGTTTACATTTAGCCTGCGAGCCGCCATCGGAGCCCCCTGCCGTGATTTGACAGGAAGCAGCCGCACTGCGTCGCTGGTCCTGCAGCTGCCACTTTGCCGACGCACGGTATAAGCGTGCGGTCGGCAAGTGGTTAATATATCATGTGCAGTGTGTGTTTATTAATCCTAGAATATCTGGTGTGCTGTGAACAACAACTGTATGAACTGCTTGTGAACTCTGGAATACCTTTCACCTACTTAGAATGAACTGCTTGTGAACTGGGGAGTACCTTTCACCTACTTAAAATGAACCGTAAACGAACTAATCAACTGTGTGCACCTCCAGTCGTAAATTTCAAGTTGGCTCCATTCAAGGCCAACTCCCCTCACATGGATGAGACGCGTCTAAACGTGGCTGTCTCTTGTGACAACCCCGAAACTCACGTGAGTGAAACTTGGTGTGGGTATGATGTCCCCTATAAATCAAGACAATGCTCAGATAAGACATTGCTGAGATATGCTGTAAGGGAGGTGGTACGTATCTCTTTAATTTATGTACTCCTGATGGCTGAGAAATGTTGCTAGATATTTTTACAATTGCTCTTTTTATTATAACCCTGTTATATGTAATCTTTGTATATTCTATGATTATAATTACAAGAATACATTTATTTTAGGACAAAAAGTGATCTTGGTCTGAGAGGGGAGGGCGGCTCGGCGCGGCGGGTAGCGGCGGCTCGGCGCGGCGGGTAGCGGCGAATGGGCGGCGATCGCGTACTACACGCGTGTAGGGAAAAAAAATTATGCAAATCGGCCCACCGGGCCTGAGAAATCCTCCTGCGCAGGTTACCTCGAGCTGAGCTCGGGATAACCGGCAAGGAGGTTAAAGGGACACTTAAGTCAAACAAAAAAAAAAATGAGTTTTACTCACCTAGGGCTTCCAATAGCCCCCTGCAGCTGTCCGGTGCCCTCGCCGTCTCCCTCCGATCCTCCTGGCCCCGCCGGCAGCCACTTCCTGTTTCGGTAACAGGAGCTGACAGGCTGGGGACGCGAGTGATTCTTCGCGTTCCCAGACACATTAGCACCCTCTATGCTGCTATATGGTATATGATATATGCTATAGCAGCATAGATGGCGCTATTGTGGCCAGGAACGCGAAGAATCATTCGCGTCCCCAGCCTGTCAGCTCCTGTCACCGAAACAGGAAGTGGCTGCTGGCGGGGCCAGGACGATCGTAGGGAGACGGCGAGGGCACCGGACAGCTGCAGGGGGCTATTGGAAGCCCCAGGTGAGTAGATGACTGGTCTATTTTAACACTGCCATGTAGTCTGAGGGCTAACAGATTGTGAATACTATGAACAGACTGTGCAGGTAGGCTCTCATACTACATGAAAGTGGTAAAATTGGCCAATCATCTGAAGATAAAAATTGGATGTGTGTACAGACCTTTAGATGGCTGTAACAATAACCGACTGCTAAGTGAACCTGTCACCCTGAAAAGTAAGCTGACTGGGGAGCAGCAGCTCTGTATGCATAGCCTCACCTGACCGTCCTGCGTCTCCAGCCACAGCTGCCCGCGCTCGTCCAGGGCGTGGATGAGCTTAGCCGCCAGCTTGATGTCATTGCGGAGGATGGGCCGGTGCTGTGTGATGCCGTTCACATGCCGGATTCGCCAGGACAGCTCTCTGTTCACCACCGGGCTGAGCTCGCAGTCACGCAGCTGTGCATGAAAAAAAGATCTTACCGAGAACCCAGGAAACGGAGAAAAGTATAAAAACAGATCCCCGGGCAGAACTACATAGGAAAACGCTCAGGGATGTAATAAGGCACCGTGAAAGTGATGGTAAAGTGAGATGAGCTCCTGCACTCTTATTGGTCAGGGAGCTTGTCCATCAGTCAAGGCCACACCCAGGAAATATATTGCACTTTCATACACACACTTATAAACACTCATTACAGGAAGGTTCTGAGAGAAGTCTTGTGTACCGCAACCACGCAATCCGTTTGGCTCCCCCCAGTGGCAGCCTCTGGGGACTGCTGTCCAAACAATTCCACCCTTGCAAAGCCAAATTACCCTCATGCAGACAGTCCCCTTATAAACGACTTGATTAGGACATTTCAGAGATACAAAGTTGTGTTCATGTACAAAATATACAGTATTGTTTTTTTATAACCGAAAAGTCCCCAGTATCCGGCACCAGCAGTGATCCCAGATGCCGGATACAGAAGCACAAACCTCCCCTCAGGCATTCTGGGTAGTTGAGACTTCCGGTTGTCTGAGTTTCAGGTAGCAGGGACTTTGCTGTACATATTTGTTTGCTATTTTGTTGTTAAATGTTACAGTACTGTGATCTGTTAAGTAGATTAAAACACTTTAAAGAGAACCAGAGATGAAGCACCCTCTTGTATTTTACCTTATAAATCAGTGGGAACATGACAGTAAACACCTAATCTGCCCTTTGTTTCATTGTTCTCTGTGTAATCCGACTGTTATCACGTCTGATAAGAATCCCCGACTGAGAAGTCAGGCTGCTCCGTCTAGCTTTGCTACAGAAAGATTATAGCTAAGTCTGTCTTCTGTGGTGTTATTTCAAGCCCAAGCCTGCCCCCTTGTGGCTTTGCTATGATGACTCAGCAATAATCATTCCCAGCAAAGCCAGATTTAATTGCTCAGTCTGGGATTCTTGTGACTGCTGTTAACAGACACTTTTAGCAGTGAGGAGGAAACAGAGAGCATGGTAAGTGTTTTCTCATAGTTCTTACTGATATACATGGTAAAATACACAAGGGTGCTTCCTCTCTGGTTCCCTTTAAACTCCTTGCGACTACCTAACGCCAATTGGCGGTCGAAAGGTGGCAGCCCCAATAACGCCCAACGCTGATTGGTGTCAAGTCATGGGGAGGTGTTTAGCAGGAGATTGCACACCGCTCCATCATAAAGGTGGCCTCACACAATACAATAAAATCCAATTTTACAGCAATTCGATAAAAACATTCGTATCCCGGAAAAAAAAATAGAAAGCTTTTTTTCATTCGACTGAAAAATCCGATCAGATTTCCAGTTTTTTTCGATTTGAATCTATTTGGAACGCCAGATATTTCTCTTCAATTTCTACTAAAGACTGTATGGTGTGTGTTGGATTGTCAATTTATTAATATACACACCCTAGCAATTTTCTCAGTTCCAATCATTTTTACCATAATTGGGGAAAAATGTGTGCGGTACATTGGTCATATTGTTGAAATGTTAGTCAGAAAAATTGATTGCAATTCTTAAATTGAACAGATATTTAAAAAATTGTATAGTGTGTGGCCAGCTTCAGTCTAGCAGCGGCGATCTGTTAGATGGCGTAAACGACCTACGGCAGCGCTGTGCTGAGGACAGCCTGTACTGTACTGAGCTCTCCCCCTGGGAGACTCAGAGAGCGATCGGCTATCATAGGCCGATGTCTATGAGAGTTGATCGCTGTGATTGGTTGACGGGCGTGGGGGGGGAGGGAATACACAATTTTATTAAAGTAGTGCTCTGCAGCAAGTCACTAAAGCTGCAGAGCACCAGTTTGTAGAAAACAGCCTGGTCACTAGGGGAGTTTCAGCCTATGGTCCTTAAAGGAGTCATCAGGGATAATTAAATAAAATAAGTGCTACTTACCCTAGGCTTCCTCCAGCCCCAAGCTCCCAGCATGTCCCTCGCCGCAGCTCCGTCCCGGTCCCCGGCGATGACGTCAGGGCAACCTCCAGGTCGGCCTGTACTGCGCCTGCGCGAGTGGCGTTGTCAATCACGGCCAAGGGGGCCAGGGCGGACTGTGCAGGTGGTAGTACTGCGCCTGCGCAGTTTGTTCCGGCCCAAAAAGGAAAAAAAGAACAGTTTATACTATTATGTCCAAATCCACTGTTTTCCAAAAGTAAAGCTGGCTTATACATCTTGTGAAATCGCGGCCTAATCGACGATTTGATTTTATCAAAACAGTTGAAAACTGGTGCTGCAACAAGCATGCTCAATCAATGATTTGGCCGATTGTGAAAAAACAAAAATGGTCTAGTGTATCGATCACGCTGTAAAATGTCAGCAGACCTCTGGCCGCTGCCCCCCAAATGGAAAACCGCTTATCCAGCAGTGATAATCAGAGAGAGGCAGAGAGTATAATGCAGAGTGACTGGAGGGCTTTCCATACCCGAATGTTCTGCAGATTCCAGCAGATCTCCTTTATATTGACGCTGCGATCAAACGTCACATAACCTTTCCGCAGGAACCTGCAAGATATACCACAATCAGCCACATTGTCCTGCAACAGAAACACCAATACACTGATCAGCCAGAAGCCCCACCTCCTCTCTGGCTGAGGGTCCGACAGCGCCACCCGCAGGAATCCGGGGTATCTCTTACACAACTGAAAGAGAAGGGCAGAAAGAGAACATTACATAATATGGCAGGCACAGAAAGGAGAACTGAACATTTAAAGCGGGATTATACTTATTATAAAAATGTATTCCTATCCTCTCCTTCAGTTATCCAAGGCACTACTGTCCCTTCCCTTCTATCTGCTATCATCCCCGCTCCTTCTACCCGGTAATATTGTTTCCAGCCTGCCTGTTAATATTGTCCCCACCCCTTCTACTATAATCTTGCCTCTTCCACCCGCCAATATTCTCCCCACGCTTTCTACCTGCCACTATGGTCCTTGCCCCTTCTGCCTGCTACTATCAGCCCGCCCCTTCTACTACTGTCCAGCCCCTTCAACCATCATCCCGCCCCATCTACTATCATCCTGTCCCTTTCACCCACTAATATTGTCTCCACCCCTTCTATCTGCTGATATTGTCTCCGCCCTTTCTACCCGCCTCTATCGTCCTGCCCCTTCTACTATTGTCCAGCCCCTTCAACCATGGTCCTGCCCCTTCTACTCAGTAATATTGTCTATACCCCTTCTACAATGGTCCCTGCCCCTTCTACCCCTTTATTAATCGACCTTTTACCTAATATTGCACTCTATTGCCCTCCTCACTTCCACCACCTACTATAGCACTGGCCTCTTCTACCCTTTGCTATTGCCCTCTTCCCTCCCACCTCCTCCTATTGGATCAGGGAGTTGTGTTCTCACCGCAGTGATCTCGGCCTTGGAGATGTTCGGTGCCACGTTTCGCATGAAGAGGGAGCAGGTCTTGTGTAAGGGGCGGGGCTTTACAACGTCTTCTTTTGGATTTTCTTTTGGCTTCTCCTCTTCCTCCTTCTTCGGGGATTCCTCCGCTGCAAGAAGCAATAGCAGCTCAGCAGATCGGTCACATGACACGCAAACGTCAACCCCTATGTGTCTCTCCATCTCATCTCTGCCAAGCGGCAACACCTGGACAACACCGTCTTAGTGATGCACGATGCCGCCCACCCAGCTTACAAGAGCTGGAGAGTGAGCTGTGGGGACTTCTCCAGAAGCCCCGACAGTGACCTCATTACACTCCTGTGGGCAGTACGGGGTCCGGGAGGCACTGAAGCCCCGACAATGACCTCAGTACATTCCTGTGGGCAGTACGGGGTCCGGGAGGCACTGAAGCCCTGACAGTGACCTCGGTACACTCCTGTGGGCAGTACGGGGTCCGGGAGGCACTGAAGCCCCGACAATGACCTCAGTACATTCCTGTGGGCAGTACGGGTTCCGGGAGGCACTGAAGCCCCGACAATGACCGCAGTACACTCCTGTGGGCAGTGCGGGGTCCGGGGGGCACTGAAGCCCCGACAATGACCTCATTACATACCTGTGGGCAGTACAAGGTCTGGGAGGCACTGCAGCCCCGACAATGACCTCAGTACATTCCTGTGGGCAGTACAAGGTCTGGGAGGCACTGAAGCCCAGACAATGACCTCAGTACATTTCTGTGGGCAGTACGGGGTCTGGGAGGCACTGAAGCCCCGACAATGACCTCAGTACATTCCTGTGGGCAGTACGGGGTCCGGGAGGCACTGAAGCCCTGACTATGACCTCAGTACATTCCTGTGGGCAGTACGGGCTCCGGGAGGCACTGAAGCCCTGACAGTGACCTCAGTACATTCCTATGGGCAGTACGGGGTCCGGGAGGCACTGAAGCCCTGACAGTGACCTCAGTACATTCCTGTAGGCAGTACGGGGTCCGGGAGGCACTGAAGCCCTGACAGTGACCTCAGTACATTCCTGTGGGCAGTACGGGGTCTGTGAGGCACTGAAGCCCTGACAGTGACCTCAGTACATTCCTGTGGGCAGTACGGGGTGTGGGAGGCACTGAAGCCCTGACAGTGACCTCAGTACACTCCTGTGGGCAGTACGGGGTCCGGGAGGCACTGAAGCCCTGACAATGACCTCAGTACATTCCTGTGGGCAGTACGGAGTCTGGGAGGCACTGAAGCCCTGGCAGTGACCTTTGTACACTCCTGTGGGCAGTACGGGGTCCGGGAGGCACTTACCGTGGTCATTCTGCACCGGACTCTCCTTCGGATTCTCCCGGGGAGTTTCCCGCTGAGTCTCCCGCTCTCTCTCGGGCGGTTTGGGGCTGCTGGGCTCAGACCCAGAAGCAGACTCAGAGTCGCTGCCGTCATCACTGTCTCCACTGCGCTTCCTCTTTCGTTTACTGGACTGTAAAGGAAGAAAATGGATGGTAAATTCTACATAGACACTGACAGATGGAGAGCAACATGTTCTCTTCCCAGGCAACCAACAGCCAGATACACATACCTGTACTCTCCATGGGCAACCAATCAGAAGCTGAATACACACAACTCCTCTGTACATCTGTTCAGCTAGTCTTATGATTCCAACTTTCCTGCTCTGCATTAGTAGTGTGCTTCCACAACCTGAACATCTTCCTTCTGCCCCGCCTAGTGCCCACGCGCCTCTCCCCTCCAGGCCCCTAGCGCCCACGCACCTCTCCCCTCCAGGCCCCTAGCACCCACGCGCCTCTCCCCTCCAGGCCCCTAGCGCCCACTAGTGTCCACGCGCCTCTCCCCTCCAGGCCCCTAGTGCCTACCCGCCTCTCCCCTCCAGGCCCCAAGTGCCTAAACGCCTCTCCCCTTCAGGCCTCTGGTGCCTACACACCTTTCTCTATGGTACCCAAAGTCAACAATCTCTCCCTCTGCTTCTTTACTGGTATCAAGATACAGACACAGAAATGGGGATTCATAAAGCTCCTTTGTGTCCTCAGAGAACAGACTGGAAAAACAGCCACGTCCATGCTCCACAAGAGGCAGCCATGACACGCCAAGGCAACACCCATTCCTACCTTTCTGCTGGTTTCACGCTCTGGTGGAGGCTCTGGCTTCTCCACTTTCTTCTCTTCTTCCTCTTCAGGCTTGGGTGGCTTTTCCTCCTCCTCACCCCCTTCCTTTTCTGCCTCAGCCTGGAAGACAAATCATGACAGGTTCTCAGAACCACCAGAAGTGACAATTCAACCGTCCCACCACACATAGTCCATCTCTAAGGCCGAATGTCATGTGGTCATCTTAGAAGAAACGCACCTTAGGGGCAGCTTCCTTCTCTTCTGCCGGTTTGCTGGCCCCGTCAGACGTCCGTCCTTCCTCCTTTTTGGCGGCTTCTTTCTTAGCCGCCTCCCTCTTGGCCTGCTCCTCCTCCTCGTCCAGAATCTTCAGGTCAATCTCCGTTCCCCCCTCCATCCTTATCACAGCTGTGAGTGAAAGCAACAAAACCGTGTCAAACATTTAGCAAAAGGGGTTACCAATGTGGAAAACATGGAGAGTATGTATTATAAAATGAACCACATTGCACACACAAGTAGCCACAGGAAGTGACTTAGTACCACCAAAGGAAGGCGTGTTAAAGTAAACCCAAAGTGAAGAAAACTAGATACCCAGCACTGCATAATATGGTAGAACTTTATAATTAAAGTTTAATTTAATAGTAATGTCATGTCTGTGTACAGGGGGTAACAAATAGTGTTACACCTGTAATGTATGTATCCAGTTCCACACCTTTGAGCCTATAGTAACCATACAAAATACAAATCATCAAGCAGGATGGCATCTCACAGTGATAGCCGAGGATCGTTTCTGGGCCATTAAGGGTCCCTCCCCTTGTCAAGATACTGGCAAAGAGGTTGTTAGAACCACTCCACACATGGGGCACTTGGCGCTCCCATCTCTACTCCTGACTGCCAACACCCGGTCTCCTGGTCTGGTAACTGTACCGGTTCACTTCATTACACCTCATGTGCCGCTGGGCACCTGTTTGTGTGTCTTTACATCCTTCACTGCTCAGCCTGCTTGTTATCAGCCCTGATAAAATCCCTCACTGAGCATTCAGTCTGGCTTTGCTCAGGAATTATTATAGCAGAGTCATTATAGCAGAGCCAGAAGGGGGCAGGCTTGGGCTTGAAAAGACAGAAGACAGGCTCTGATATAATGATTCCTGAGCAAAGCCAGACTAAATGCTCAGTCGGGGATTTTATCAGGGCTGATAACAAGCAGGCTGAGCAGTGAAGGATGAAGCAGAGAGCAGGGTAGGTGTTTTCTATAATGTTCCCACTGATATATATGGAAAAATACATGAGGGTGCTTCGTCTCTGGTTTACTTTAACCAGTACATTGCACTAGGCTAATATAATCATATACTCTCCACCCGGACCAAGGTTCAAGTGGTTTCAGGAGAGAATCTCTCCTGTGGGCAAGTGTAATCGTTGGGGGGGGAGGGGTCACCTTTATAACATCAGGGAGACCATTACAATTGCTGAGGTTGAGTGTTCAGGCTATGATTTGCACGGCACTGTTTTTAAAATCTGTACCAGTGAATGTTTAAGTATTAGAATGATTAAATCATATTAGCGGTGCAGGTGCAGCCTCCTTTACAGCTTATACTTTTCTATTTGCTTTATTGCGCTTATTGATACTCTGGACTTGCACGCTCTTTACTCGCATGTGCAGAATCTTAGAATACCTTTGTCAAGATACAAGAGAGACAAACATACAACCAACCGTCGGTTGTGGCCACATAAGTCAGATGCCATAACGTGTGTGTGTGATGGAACAATGTTCCTGAAGTAACCTGTGTGTGGACCTTTCCTGGATGATCTGTTCTGTATGTAGGACACGACTACAGGGTCACCATAAAATGTGACTACAGCTCTCCCTGAATGTCCGTACAGCCCAACGTCTTGGGTGAAGCTTACATTACCTGCATCTAACAGTTTGATGATAGACGGGGCCTTCTCCATGTCCAGCTGGATTTCGGTCAGCCACCCATTGTCCATCAGGTAGAGGAAGGCATTGAGCCGGTTGCGCAGGGCGGCCTGTGACTCCTGTTTGTGGCGGCCCACCTCATCCGGGTGATACTTGGAGCGGAACCTGGAAGAGCACGGCGACGGAGGGAGGAGAAGATAGAGGGGGAGGAGAGAGGGCGACGGGAGGAGAGATAGTGAGATCATCGGAATCCACAACCAAAAAAAAAAACACGTAAAATCTGTACATCCAATGGCACTGAAACCCATAGCCACCTCCACACACTCCACCACATAAACTCCCTCAGCGGCCTTAGCTGCCCCAAGCCAGACCTGCCCAGAGGATCATCAGATCAAGGACACTCAAGAGACAGCAGGAACCAAAACGGTCGCTTCAACAACCAATCTCCATCCAAAACTGAACTTACAACTCGAAAGTAATTCGGGGCAATTTATTTTGGTACTTATCCCATCTGGAAAGTTTGGCAGCTTTTTGTTAAAGTTCTGTTTGCTCCCCCAGGAAGATCTGACCATTTTTGGAAAGCTGAGAGTCCTGGCTTTCTGTTGCACCAGGTCCCAAGTCGGTATGATGCTCAATTCCCAAGTTATGGGGTTTTGAAGGAGGGGTGTCCCCTGAACTTGGCTGCAGGAAGTGCAATTACAGAAGTATGGGACAAACCTGACATGATAAAGCAGCACACCCGGGAGGTCATATTCTTCCTTTACAGCATAAATCTGTGTCTTCAAAACTTATGTCAAGTGCCCTGGGTCTCATTACAGATAAAGGAGCAGAGCAGCTATGCACCCTCGTCTCCTCTGTCTTACTGGCATTGGCAGGACAATCAATTCCACTGCGCTCTCTGCAGCAAAGTGCAGGGGACACCCATCCCCCAAGCCCCCACTAACTTGGGAGTGGGGCATAGAATTGACTCGGGACCCAGTGCAAAGGAAAGCCGGGACTTTTAGCTTTCCAAAAATGGTTCGATCTGGCTAGGGGATAAAACAGAACTTTAACAAAAAGCTGCCAAACTTTCCAGATGTGATAATACGCAAGTACCAGTGTTCTCCACAGGCTATTTTAGCCGGGTGCTCCACCCGGCTAGGTTTGGTGAGCACCCGACTGTCATCGGCTCACCTCCTCCTAGAATTGCACACAGAAGCACTGGCCCTGCATTCTCTCATCTCGCCCCACCCGGCTACAATTTCTTGCCACCCGGCTGGAAAAAAATTCTGGGGAGAACACTGAAGTACCTTTATTTTTAAGTACGCACTAGATCAGAGTTGTTGCAAGGGACCATTTCCTGAGGAATAAACTATTTATTAGTTGCACAGCGACTACATGCTGGCATGACAACAGCTTCCTGCAATGCAGTGCTGACAGTAGAGGAAGCGTCTCTGGAACAGCTGCTCATGATCTAGTGCAGGGGTGTCAAATTTGAACACTGGGACCAAGTCGTGAGGCAACCTCAATGTCTAGCAGCCACTTTTAATTCCTTTCCTGGTGTCTCGTGGTTCCCCTACCTTTTAAATGTTCCCTAGTGTCTAATGCCTCCTGCTTCCCCTATACAGTTCACTAGTGTCTACTGGTCTTCCCTCCCCTATACAGTTTCCTAGTGTCTAATGCCACCCTCCCTCTCCCGTAGTCTCCCTGGTGTTTAGTGGTCTGATTCTCCACAATAAACAGTTCGCTGGTGCCTAGTGGCGCTCTTGCACCCCTAAAAAGTTCCCTGGTGACTAGAGACCCCTCTCCCGACCCTAAACCATTCCTTGGAGTTTACAGTTTTTTCCTCATTTTCCTCATAGGGCTTCCCTTGTTATCTAGGACTTCACCGCCAATATAGCTTCCCTGGTTGTCTAGAGCAGGCCAAACAATGCAAAGTGGGGAGACCGCCCCAGGGCCAACTTTGATGTCTCTTTGGGCCAGATTTAGCCCTTGGGCTGGGAGTTTGACACGTATGGTCTAGTGGTACAAGTACGCGATCTCAAGTGAACTACAGCCAGAACAGATGCGTCAGGATAGGTCGTATACAGAGCCTGAAAACCATTGCTCTGATTTCGTGTTGGGCATTTTTTCAATGAACATTTATCGGACAACTAGTCATGGATGGCTCTCCCCAACAACACCTCTAGCATTTGTACGAGGCTTTTGTTTTCTAAGACAGCGTGAGGGAAAGATTAGAAGGCGTTAGGCTCTTATGGCTCTCTGTGTCCCAGCTGAGGAGAATTCTCACTTCCTGTGCGACTGACCAGCGATACACACACGGGACTTAGCATCGATCTCTTCTGCAGCACAGACCTCACAATATCTTTCTGGAGATAGGAAAGTGATCAAGCTACAGATATACCATCGTCTCGACCAGAACCTGTGCAGGTCTCCACATCGTCTAGCATTCCAAATGCCACCTGATAACTTTGTTCAAAGGATGCTCAAGTAGAAGGGTGTTGCTTAAAACTCCCACCTTAGAGCCAAGAAGCTGGTCTATACAGCGCTTGTTACCAATGTTCAAAACTATCAGCAACAAACAATTACAGTGGTAGATTGTAAAGCTGCCGTTATCCCCACCAAGATATTGTAACTTTCTCCCCAAGTCGGCCTGGGGCCCACAGAAAAGCTATAGGGGGTCACCACAACAGGAAGTGAGGAGTAGTGGTGGTGGGCGTGCCTAGAAGTCATGAAGAAGCAGGTGATCAGTTTGGTCAGGTGATAGATACGCAAGGCTCTGATTTGCTAGTCATGATCACGTGCTAAAGTAAGATGTGATCGCAGCAATTCAAAGCTTTCCAAGCTCTCAGCTGGACAAACAAATTACATGTCTCTCTGACTTCTCCTAGACAGGACCTTGACTAAGGAGAAGTCCCCATAGAGCATGCCTCGGACTTCTCCTAGACAGGACCTTGACTAAGGAGAAGTCCCCATAGAGCATGCCCCTGTGACTTCTCCTAGACATGACCTTGACTAAAGAAAAGTCCCCATAGAGCATGCCTCTGTGACTTCTCCTAGACATGACCTTGACTAAGGAGAAGTCCCCATAGAGCATGCCTCTGTGACTTCTCCTAGACATGACCTTGACTAAGGAGAAGTCCCCATAGAGCATGCCTCTGTGACTTCTCCTAGACATGACCTTGACTAAGGAGAAGTCCCCATAGAGCATGCCTCTATGACTTCTCCTAGACATGACCTTGACCAAGGAGAAGTCCCCATAGAGCATGCCTCTGTGACTTCTCCTAGACATGACCTTGACTAAGGAGAAGTCCCCATAGAGCATGCCTCTGTGACTTCTCCTAGACAGGACCTTGACTAAGGAGTCCCCATAGAGCAGACACAGAAATAACAGTCTACCCATTCGCTCACACTATAAAAAGGAAAAATTAGCACTGCCATTATAAGTTCATCCAGCTGCAGCAGAAGTGTATAACAAACTACACGTTGGCATTACCCACCTCCCCCAAGTCACTTGTTTAACATTTACAAACATTGTCATCAATCATCAAATCACAATCAGTTAGTCCCCCCCAACAATCCCCTCCCCACCCCCAACAAAACAGCATTAATAATCAGAGCAATGAGGACACCCCGTGTTTTACCTGAAACATACCGTGCAGAGGGTTCCGAACAAAACATTTACACCAATTTCCACAGGACTTTTTTGTATTTGTTTTTTTTGTTTTTTACTTTGAGAGTGGTGTTTGTTTTTTTATTACACTTTTTTCTCTCCCCTGCTGCGGGGAAGGCCTGTCTAGCTAAAGCCTAAGACATTTCAAAACTAATGAAAACAAAAAAACCTGACTGGCTAACGTCGCCAAAAACTGTACGGACAAGGCAAAAAAATAAAACGGCAAAAATGGCACCAGGAGGAGGAAGTCTGCACCTTGAGGAGAGAAGTGCATTTTAAGTTACAGGGAGAAAATATTACATAAAACAAAAAACACAATATATATGCGTACATTGGCAAGACATTCATATAAAAAAGGGCAACATTGGCAGTGGGAGGGGGGGGGGGGGAGGAATGCAGATCATGAAAATCACTCATATCAGTGTACTTATAATTTAAGTATATGTTAAGCGAGGACTCTCGCTGCAGGTTGGATACTTGCCTGAGTAGAGGGGAGGCTTTGGATAGACATATCCTATAGAGCCTTCCCGCTGACTGTCGTTTCTGCGCCAACTCCCGTTAAATTTCCTAGACTCACAAGGACGAACAGCACTTCGGGAAGATTTCAGAAGTACTCGCCTCCTGTACTGCGCTCGGCTTTAGAAGGGCTCAGGGACGCACAAAGTTCGAGGCTTTTTAGGGAAAGACTGTGCAGGAACAGGCAGCATGGAAGGGGCGAGAAGGTTTCAGAGTATCCTGTGCCTTCCCTCTAAGGGCCCGTTCATACTACGGCGATTCTCACTAATCGCCAAAGCGCTAGTACCATTTCACCCTATGGCAGTGATCTCACTGCCGCGATAAGCGACGATCGCGGGTGTTATGCAGTTAGCGCCAATCGCAATACGAGTTACATGCACCGTTTTGCCGTGACTCTGGAGCGATTGCGGTACAGTTCTAATAAAGCGCTGACCGTGGTTTCACTGAATCGCGAAATTGTGAGCAGTAATTTTACCATGCTTATCGCGGTAAAAATCACCCGCGCAAAACAGTTTTGTGATTCATAGTGTGAATGGGCTGTTAGGCAAGTAAGAAACCAGAGGTCAGTTTCCTCAATTCTGCACATATCTCGTGTTAGATAATCTGTGTCATGGCTGCCTAATGCGCAGGGAGCTTTTTCTTATATTTACCTGTTCCGAGCTGGATCGTCTGCTCTCCTCCACTTGCAGTGCTGCACTCCTGGCATCCTCTTCTAAGTTCCGATCACATGATAGGACATGTGACCCAGGGGAGGGTGTCAGCGATGCAGTGCCACCCAGTGGCGGAAGATGGATGATGGGAGAGACTCTTCCTTCAGCAGGTGGCGCTGCACCACTGACACACTCCCCTGGGATCACAATCACGTGATTGCAACTCAGAAGAGGATGCTGGGAGTGCAGTACCACGGCTGCAGGAGAGAAGCTGATCCGGCTGCCCGAAACAAGTAAAATATAAAAAGCTCCCTGTGCCGCTCTGCATACCCAGTCAGGTTAGGGAAGGCACACTTCCCCAGCACCAGGAGAAAAAAAATCGTCCCCGCAGTCTTTCACCAACAGTCAAGAGTTCTGCGATTATGCCGAATGACAACTGCTGACTCCACAGGCTGCCAGGAAGGGACTGGATGAGTAGCTCGCTCTAGCTTGCTGCTTTTGTGCACACACAAACCATCCTGACGCAGTACAAAGTATACATGGAGGAGGAGACATGTGCAGCCTAAACGGCAGTGCTCAGTCTCCATCCTGCATGCTCTACACTGCAACAGGAGGATCAGACTGAACAAAAGCAGCAGGCGAGAGTAAGCTGAGGAAGCTAGGTTTGCAGGTGATTACCCAACAGTGCCAACCAACCAGCAGTCAGCATTATCACATGACAAGGCTTTGCTAGAAGTAGGAAGTCTGCTGTGAGCAGAATAAAAATGTTAAAGCAGAGAATCGGTTTCAAGGCTTATACACACCATGCAATTCTCCCGTCAGATTGACTGATCAATCGATAATTTCCAGAACGTCTGGTCTGCTTCCAATTGAAAGGGTCGATTTAGTGCAGTACTGATCTTAAAAAACGATACCTTTCTCGATTGAAAGCAGATTGGACATGCTGGAGATTATCAGTCCCTTGATCTGACTGGAGAATTGCATGGCGAGTGTAAGCCTCAAACTATGCTGCTATTGATGGCAGTAATATCACTGTGGCTTCCACGATTTGTGTCAGGCTGACTGGCAGGCTCCCTTCCGCTAAGGGAGCTACTGGAGAAAAATAAAATAAAATCACACCCCATCTCCGAACCACGTTCATCTGCTCAACTCCTGAGCGGGAGAGGTGCTGAGGGAAAGCCTGGCCACACCCCTTCGCTGGACCCTGACTGGGAGGAGCACAAGCAGCAGCTAAGCCCCACCTCTTCCATCAAAAGAGATGAAGTTGAAGTTTAAGGCACGGCTGTGAATGTTATACAACTGCCTCTTATAAACAAACAGATGGAGGGTGGCATCAACGCAATAATAAAAATATGCCTGAAGAGGGGGAGGAGTTAGATTACGCACACTTAACTATAAGTACACTGATACTTTAAAGAGACCCGCCTCAAAACAATGTAGTGAATTTACTTCATCAGTGGATAGAAGACTTTAAAGAGACACTGAAGCGAAAAAAAAAAATGATGATATTATGATTGGTATGTGTAGCACAGCTAAGAAATAAAACATTAAGATCAGATACATCAGTGTAATTGTTTCCAGTACAGGAAGAGTTGAGAAACTCCAGTTGTTATCTCTATGCAAACAAGCTCCCTGACTAAGTTAGTCGTGGAGAGGGCTGTTATCTGACTTTTATTATCTCAACTGTTCCTGGACTATTTACTTTTTCTCTGCCAGAGGAGAGGTCATTAGTTCACAGACTGCTCTGAAAGACTCATTTTGAATGCTGAGTGTTGTGTAATCTGCACATATTATAGAATGATGCAATGTTAGAAAAAACACTATATACCTGAAAATAAAAGTATGAGAATATTTTCTTTGCTGCTAATCTTCTAGTAATTATTCATAGTACACAACCAATTCACTTTATCATATTTTTTTTTCGCTTCAGTGTCTCTTTAAAGACAAGTTTACGGGGTTTTATCCCTGAAGTTCTATCTTTGGATTTACTGGGGTTGAAATGATTTAAACCAGTGGTCCTTACTACGGCCCGAGGGCAAAATGTGGCCCCGAGGCTTTTTCACTGGCCCCCAAACACAAAATGTACAAATTATAGATGTGGCCCACTGCACTGTTAAATATCCGCGGCCCGCATATAGAATAGCAGTGCTGACACCACCCATCCACATACTGTAGAAGCCAGTGAGAAGTCATTCGCTGGCTTCCAATCCAATTCTGCATCAGGTGACACTGCTGTCCAACTGGAAGGCAGGTTATCACCTGGGTATGCTTCACTGTCTGGTGCACAGACGTTCTTTGGGCGCTGCGTGACTTAATGGCTGCTGTGACTTCTCTGGGCATGATTGGGGTGAATAAACACCTAGATTCAATGTATCTATGTGTTCATGTATGTTCCGCCCCCCCAGCAGTCTGAAGTTTGTTGACCCGACCCTTGACCGAAAAAGTTTGGGGACCCCTCGATTTAAACAAAACGTAGAAAACACACAGCAATGCTAAACTAGTTTGGCAATGCCCTGCAATTCTCCACATTCCCCTCTACGATTTTCTATAGTAAAGTGTCACGTGGTGTATTGGGCAGACCACAGTTCCCAAACAATGACCCCCGACTCCCATTCCAGCATCCAGTGCTTATACACTAGCACTGGGTTATGGCACTGCAGTAGTGGAGAGGATGACGGATGTATGACAAGAAAATAGAGGAATGGGGAGGATTTAGCTAAGAGCACACATGCGATAATCGTCTCCCATTGAGAATCAGGAAACGATCCCTCGGGTGAGAATTTGGGGTGCGGTGCTGTACAGACTTATTGCTAGCCGTCAGGCTCTGGCATTCCATATTAATCTTACATAGTTATTTGGGTTGAAAAAAGCCATACTTCCATCGAGTTCAACCAGTAATCTGTTCACCGTTACACTTCATACACTCCACGCTCCAGCCTGTGAAATCTACAATTTATCAGGATCATGTTGAATTGCAGATGAAAAGAACGCACATAAATGTATTTGCAATAGCCTACATTATAAACGGGACTTTATGCTTCTGCCCTTGCTGAAGTGAAATCACAGCTTTGTTTGAAGCACAGGTTCTCTTGGATAATGAGGGTGACAGAAAGGGACACACAAAGGAGCAGAGGATTCTGGGAGAGAAGCTGACAAAGGCTGGACACGTACCATTCCTCATCCTTGTGGGCCAGGAAGAAGTCCTGCATCTGCTGCCGCCGGAACTCCAGCTTATACTCATTGTAGCGTCTGACGGCCTCCGTCTCGTCCACCGTATCCTCCAGCGACAGGAGGAACTCTTTGAATGTCTTCATCACCGGGGTTGGGGTCCCAAGATCGATGTCATGAAGGTTCCCCAGCCTGCAGAGACCAACAAGAGGTTAGAAGCGATCATCAGTCAACATAACCCGAAAGACATGGTGTACCCAAAAATAAATACAAGTTTTAGGCTTGGGGCTCACTACAGTGACTTCAGCATTGCCAAAAAGTGCTACGCTGATGCAAGTAAATGAAGGTGAACCCACACTTGCGATCTGGCCAAATCAATCAGTCGCAGGTCCCGCATGTTCTGAGCATTTGCAAAAGAGATGCAAAACATAGGAGCGGTGCAAGATTGCTCTCAATGCGCTTTTAAAACAATTTTACAGGCAATTTTCCTGTTTTAAAGTTTGAACTACTTGACGGGTCTCCAGACGTTCAGCTTCCAGCAAAGCCCCGCCTCCTAGCACATGAGATCAATTGTGCTTCTCTTCTGGAGGTAAAAACGCGTTTATCAACTCTTGAGATCGAGGGCGGGGCTATGCGCCGGAAATGAACCCCAGGAGACCCATAAGAATTTTGAAAACTTAACAGGATGCAAAATAAAAACAGCAAAATCTGAAGCGCTGCGCAACTGCCGGCAGTAGATTGTACAGAACTTCCAATTGCCAAACAAATCAAACCGGAAATCGGTGTAGGAAACTAGCAAAAATGCTGAACATCTGTAGTGGGCCCGCGGCCTTAGAAGTACGATCAAATATCAGACCATTCTTATCCCTTTTAAAGGGAACCTTAACTGAACGGGGGGGTAAAGAGTTTCACTTACCTGGGGCTATTACCAGGGGGGGGAGGGTTTAAAGAGGTTTCACTTACCTGGGGCTATTACCAGCCCCCTGCAGCCCTCCTGTGCCCTCGGAGCCGCTCTATAATCCTCCGGTCCCCCGCTGTCACTTAGTTTCATTTTTGGCGACTCACCAGTCGGCCTGCCGCCATGCGTACTATTGGACGCATTCCCTACTGCAATTAGCGCTGTTGCGGACCGCAACACGTACAAAAATACACGTAGCCGCATTCCGCACGCGTAGATATGTGGCAACGCATATTTTTGTCCGCGTTGCGGTCCGCAACAGCGCTAATTGCAGTAGAGAATGCGTCCAATAATACGCATGGCGGCCGGCCGACTGGGGAGTCGTCAAAAACGAAACTAAGTGACAGCGGGGGACCGGAGGATTCCAGAGCGGCTCCGAGGGCACAGGACTGCTGCAGGGGGCTGGTAATAGCCCCAGGTAAGTGAAACTCTTTAACCCCCGTTCAGTTGAGGTTCCCTTTAAGTTAATGGGAAGCAGAAAAAAAAAAAAAAAAAAAAACAGCACTTACCTAAGGAGAAGGAAGGCTCTGCGTCCTATAGCGCCCTCCTGCTCCTCTCATGGGCAAACATGATTCATCCCCAGGAGATTTGGGCGCAGGGTAAATCTGATAAATGGCTCACCCTGCTCCTGCACAAGTCCTGGTGGTGTTACTATTCCCCCTCCAGGCCGCCATAGATAGTTGATGTAATTCATCTTCCAGCTGTAGCCAAATTAAAGTGTATTTTAAAGTAATTTGAGCTCAGTCTTTTCACTGTTTCCAAATTACTCACTGAGGGCCGCTTTAGCCATAATTCCATTACGGCCTATGGCAGAACTAGTTGCGCCCAAATCTCCTGCGCTGTTAGTATAGCACATGCTCACAGTCCCCTGCGTTCCAGCGCTGGCTCCTCCGGTAGCAGTATTTGAACGATCAGTCGAATACCGCTCTCTGCCACCGCAGGAGGCTTCGGAGCCCAAAGACTGGCGGCTCCGAACTGCACCTGCACTCTGAATCTATCTATCCAACTAATCCTGTTCAACTGCTAAACTTTTATATTCCTAAATGTTTACTTTACTCACAGTGCAATCGCCATCAGAAACCCCTAGTGGACAGGACCTGAATGGCAACTGGGGAATTATAAAACTGGGGTGGCGTCTGTGTTTTCTTTGCTTGTGGGAAGTAGTTTTGTGCGGAATGCCCACCCCTTGTGGTGGGACCAGTTTTGGATGGTCCCTAAGGTGGTAAGTGCAGTTTTGGGTGACCTGGGATCCCGCCTGATTTGCACACCTTGGTTCGTATATTTGTAACGTAACAGGTAAGTTGGCTTCCGAGTCAGATTAGTGGCAGGGTCCTTTTTCGAACCTGGAGGGACCTCATCATGGTGAAAGGGTCTACTATGGAATACCTTTGCATGCGACCCATTTTGGAAGCAAACTTCTTCCATTAGTGCTACTGAATGCAAATTATGCAAGTTGTTTTTATAATTACTAGAGTTTCACCTATTCGGTCTAGTTGAGGACCTCCCTTTATTCTGAGGAGATAATAGGTTCAGTTCAGCTCATGCACAATTTGGTCCTGCAGTCTGAATGAAAACACTGCCTTTCATTTGCTGACAAGCTTCTGCAGACTATTTATAAGGCAGGTACTGCTGGGGATTTCATTCTTCACTATTCAGTTTTGTTTTTGTTTTTTTAACACTGGAAATGCTGCAGTCATGTAATTCCTCTGAAGCATAGCAAGTCACGTGAGTAAATACCATACCAGTCATGCGATTCCTCTGAAGCATAGCAAGTCACGTGAGTAAATACCATAGCAGTCATGCGATTCCTCTGAAGCATAGCAAGTCACATGCGTAAATACCATAGCAGTCATGCGATTCCTCTGAAGCATAGCAAGTCACATGCGTAAATACCATAGCAGTCATGCGATTCCTCTGAAGCATAGCAAGTTACATGAGTAAATACCATAGCAGTTATGTGATTCCTCTGAAGCATAGCAAGTCACATGCGTAAATACCATAGCAGTCATGCGATTCCTCTGAAGCATAGCAAGTCACATGAGTAAATACCATAGCAGCCATGTGATTCCTCTGAAGCATAGCAAGTCACATGAGTAAATACCATAGCAGTTATGTGATTCCTCTGAAGCATAGCAAGTCATATGAGTAAATACCATAGCAATCATGTGATTCCTCTGAAGTATAGCAAGTTACATGACTAAACACCATAGCAGTCATGTGATTCCTCTGAAGCATAGCAAGTCACATGAGTAAATACCATAGCAGTCATGCGATTCCTCTGAAGTATAGCAAGTTACATGACTAAATACCATAGCTAGGACTACATCGGTCTGAAACATGTGGCTTGTTGTGATTGCTGGATGAGTCCGCAATAAAGATTTCCTACTTTGGACATAGTGCGGACCCTTTTTCTCCTTTACTGTCGTTACCAGACTGGCTGCCCAGGTCCAAGAAGAGAGCGGTTTTCCGACATTCCACAGAGTAAACACCATAAACGTAACACTGCCACACACACAGCCATGCTGTATAGGTACACAGGTCACCCCTGACTCCCATTACCTGGCCTGGATGGGGATACCGGGGTGCTGCATGACATGCATGTCGGGGTGCCCCCATGGCTGAGGGGGTCCGTAGGTGGGGCCACCAGAGGAGGCGGAGTACGGCATGTCATAGCCGCTGTGATACGGGTCAGAACTGTGATCGTCCCTGAAAGGTAAAACACAAAAAATGAGTAATGATGCCGATTCCGTAGAATACGAGCCCACACTAAGGCGGTGTATCCTAATGTATGTCCTGGCTGCCAACTGACTCCCTGCGATCCAGAGGATCCCCCCCCAAGGCAAGTACGTTTATATTTTAGCTTTGCTTAATTCTTAGACTGCATGACGTCCTGAGATATTTCCCCTCTGTGTGATCTGATGCAGAGAGACTGACTGCACTTGTAAACACATTTCCTTTAAACAATACTGTAACGGGAAGCTAATCAGAATTTACAAACCCCGTATTGCCACTATCACCCTGTGCAATGATCAGAGAAGTGTTGCCAGCATCACCCTGTGCAATGATCAGAGAAGTGTTGCCAGCATCACCCTGTGCAATGATCAGAGAAGTGTTGCCAGCATCACCCTGTGCAATGATCAGAGAAGTGTTGCCACTATCACCCTGTGCAATGATCAGAGAAGTGTTGCCAGCATCACCCTGTGCAATGATCA
The DNA here is from genome assembly GCF_040937935.1 of Hyperolius riggenbachi. NCBI lineage: Eukaryota > Metazoa > Chordata > Amphibia > Anura > Hyperoliidae > Hyperolius > Hyperolius riggenbachi. The sequence goes on from NC_090648.1 coordinate 13,818,821, forward strand.
GAGAAGTGTTGCCACTATCACCCTGTGCAATGATCAGAGAAGTGTTGCCAGCATCACCCTGTGCAATGATCAGAGAAGTGTTGCCAGCATCACCCTGTGCAATGATCAGAGAAGTGTTGCCAGCATCACCCTGTGCAATGATCAGAGAAGTGTTGCCAGCATCACCCTGTGCAATGATCAGAGAAGTGTTGCCAGCATCACCCTGTGCAATGATCAGAGAAGTGTTGCCAGCATCACCCTGTGCAATGATCAGAGAAGTGTTGCCAGCATCACCCTGTGCAATGATCAGAGAAGTGTTGCCAGCATCACCCTGTGCAATGATCAGAGAAGTGTTGCCAGCATCACCCTGTGCAATGATCAGAGAAGTGTTGCTAGCATCACCCTGTGCAATGATCAGAGAAGTGTTGCCCAGCATGCGCCCATAACCTCAGCACACCGGCTGGCGATGTAGGGATTGCCCTTACCAGTCTCGCCTCATCCGCTTCTGCGGCGGGCTCATGTCATGGCGAGGAGGGGTGAACCTCTCCCGTCTGCTTCTGTCATAGTCTCTGTAGTCCCGGCTCCGGCGCTCCCGTCCTCGGTCCCACTCTCTGTAGGAGGATACAAGGCAGAGGAATGGTCATTCTATACAGCACAAACACATGCAATCCCAGGTGACCCGTAAGCATGAGGTGACCCTAAAACTGCAGCATCCCAGGCATATGACATGATCAGAGGAATGCACGTTCCAGCGCTACATAGCAGTGAAGAATGTGAAAATGGACTATTGTTGCCAAGCAGGGATGGCTGAAGAGTTGCTAATAATTCTGAGTCGTTGCAACTTTTAGCAGCTTGGAAATGGACTGAATGCAATGATTGCTACCTCTGATTGGTTCATTTCCAAGCTGCATTCATTTGCACTGCATCAGAATCATCATCTAGCTGACCCTGCCTACTGCTAACAGACTGAATGTTATTTCTTTGCATTGGACGTTTTAAAGGGAACCTAAACTGAGAAGGATATGGATCTTTACTTTTAAAATAATACCAGTTGCCCTGGTATTGTTTAACCCCCTTAGCGGTGTGCTGACACTGTCAGGCATACCGCTTCCTTGAATTACAATTCACCCACAAAGATTGTAAAAGATGTAATGGCCCCACAAGCAATAGGCTAGCTAGTCCAAGTGCCCGGCATCCTCCGATCACCGCAGATCCCCCGATCCAGCCACTTATTACCCCCCCCCCCCAGCGATCGGCTCAGCCTTTCCGCACAGCTCCAGTCTCTCTATGGGGAGGATCGGGTCTGCGTATGACATCATCTGTGATCCTCCCCATAGTGATGACCAGGGCTGTGTGGGGAGGCTGCGCTGATCGCTGGATCCAGGCTGGGTAAACTATAATCGGAGCGGCAGCAATCGGAGGGTGCCGGCTGCTTATGCTAGCTAGCCTAGTGCTAGCTACAGCTTGTGGGGGCAAGAAATCTTCTACGATCTCCAGGGGGACTCTAACTGCAAAAGCTTCTGAGCGGCGTAACGCTCAGGAGGTTAATAGGAAATAAGCATGGCAGCCTCCAAATTGTGGGTAATGATGTCACATGAAGCTCCTCGGTTTCATAATAAATTACGCAGCCGATATGAAAGGCCCGATATCTCCACACTCGTACCTCCTGTTCATTCCCAAGAGAGCTTTGCATACCTCATCTTAAGGTGACCGTACATTACACGTTATGGGCAGATTCGACCAAGAGAAAAATGTATCTCTAATCGAATCTACCCATACACTACAGGGCGATTCCCGTCCAATTTCAGCATTAAATCATCAGGGAACCAGCTGAGCCGTTGCGTCCGCCCTGCAATGTATAAATGTATGTAGTGTGTGTGCATTTATACATTACCTGTCCTGTAGCAGCTCCCACACGGTGTCCGTCCATCTCGCCGGGTAACAGCCGCATACACGCTAGCGGCGTATAGCGTCTGACATCAGACATAGCGCCACCGGCATGTATGCGGAACCTGGCGAGATGGATGGAAACCGTGTGGAGGCTGACACTGGACAGGTAATGTATAAATGCACTACACTACATACATTTATACAATACATAAATTTTTTTTTAAATCACGCATCAAAAACTTTGCATGCTGCGTGTTACCTGCGATCGCCGCCGATTCGAAGCTACCCGCCGCGTTAGAGGGCCCCCCCGAACGCAGCCTGGCCAATCAGTGCCAGGCAGCGCTGAGGCGTGGATCGGGACTCCCGCTGACGTCACGACGACATAGAAGCCCTAAAGGAAATCCCGTTCAGAACGGGATTTCCTTATGGGCGAGTGCAGCGGCGGGGATGGGAGGGATGCCGCAGGGAGGGGGGCATCATGTAGCTGGCGCTAAAAATAAAAACCTTCCTGCGGACCGGCAAGGAGGTTAAAGGGAACCCGAGGTGAGAGGGATATGGAGGCTGAAATATTTTACTTTTAAACAATGCACATTGCCTGGCTGTCCTGCTGATCCTCTGCCTCTAATACCTTAAGTCAGGGGTGCCCAATAGGTCGATCGCGATCTCCCGGTAGATTGTGACCACCTGGCCGCGTCCTGTCAAAATCTGAAGCCGTGGCTGTTTTGCTGCCGCTTGATACCTCAGGGAGAAGAGAGGCGCGGCTAAAGGGGAGGTGCAGCTAGAGGAGCAAATGAAGAGACAGCTCTCCTCCCCTCCAGGCGTGCGCAGCGCCTTCTCCCCCCTGGCTGCATGTGAGGTAGTGTAATGTGGGCAAATAGCTTCAGGAGGATTCTGAAGCTATTTGCTAGGTTTGTTTGTCTGAAGGGGGGAGAAGGATTGTGGACTGCCTAAGCTACTGGGATAGGGAGCAGGGATTCATTATGGAGCAGTGCCTTTCAGCGCTGCTAGATTTGGGTGCAGCCGGCGCCTCCATAGACTACAATAGGAATCACTCCTTTTGCAGCGCTCAGTGAGTAACGTCGGCGCTGTCAGAAGACGGAGCCGAGGTTGCTTACAAAAACACAATAAGTCGGTCTCCAGCAATCGCTGGAAGCCGAATTATATCATTCCCCACTATCCATGGCGGCCTGGAGGGGGAATAGTAATTAAAACGGCCCGGACTTGTGCAGAAGCAGGATCAGCCATATACCAGCTGTATCCTGCGCCCAAGTCTCCTGCGCTGATTTCAAATGTACTTGATTCATTATACTGTGAAGGAGCAACTTTTGTAATGTATTCACTTGGCTTGAAGCGGGGATGGGGGGGTTGAGGATATTGTGACTGCCTATGTATGCTTGGGGGGGGGGTAAGATCTTGTGGCCGCAGCGGTTTTAAAAGTAGCTCACGAGCCAAAAAAGTGTGTGCACCCCTGCCTTAAAGGACTTACGAGGTGAAAATAAACTTGAGAAAAACAATTATATCTATCCTACTTCTCCTAAAAATGACGTTTAGATATCCCAGTTTTATTTTATATTTAAACCTGGTTTTTAAGTTTTTACTGTTTCATTGTCTCTGCTCAATGACACCTTTATTGAAGTATGCTAGAGCTCAAATCTATGAATTATTGACCCTTTTTATCTCTTTTCTGCTCTTAAAAGCCATTTACTGACAGAAAAATGTTTTATGGTTGTAATTACTTATCAGTGAGGGTAATGCTATAGTCTGACCCAGTCCGACCCGGTCCCGACCCAGACAGAAATTGTCACTTGCATACTTGATGTTTAACTTTTTCAGGCAGAGAAAGAAAAAAAGGAACACAGCATAGTTATTTGTGTGCTAGGCACTGTATATACACGTCTATCTCATCATGTCACATGTCACCTCGTAAGTCCTTTAAGTCAGACACCCTGAACAAGCACGCTGGTCAGAGGTCTATGATAAATCTCACACCTCAAGTTCCTTTTAACAGACAAAGGTGTCAGCACAGGATCAGAACCAGCCTAGCATAGCAGTCTAGTGGAGGGCAGAGAAACAGCAAAAAAAAAAAAAAAGTGTATTCAGTTTCACAATTAAAAAAAAAAAAAAAAAAAAAAAAATCACAGCTTTGCCACAATTGCATTTGCGATTCTTGTTCTTGTCTAGTATACGCCCAGATAGGTTTTGTTATTGACCGAAACCTTACTAAGGAGGCTTTCCAGCTTCTGTATGCTGATCTTGGAAAACACTATTGCCAGCAGATCCAAAGGCCGTGACCTGATGTGAGGGAAGAGCTCGGCACCTCATACAGTCTGCCCACCTCATAGTTTGGGTTGGCATCTTTTCAATTGGTGTCGGGTGCACTGTGTTGTCTGAACACCTGGGTGTTGTGTTCCATCTATTGCACTGGAATATCGAAATCAGCTGGGACGTGCCGATTTTAGCAGCATTAAGGTGCGTACACACACATTACTGTAATGAATGACAGGTCCATCAGACCCTCCCACTGGGCGGGCGTTCTGCCAACAGTAGTGCGTGTGTAATAAACAAACACAGAACATTTATATTGCGCTTTTCTCCTGGCGGACTCAAAGCGCCAGAGCTGCAGCCACTAGGTCACACTCTATAAGCAGTAGCAGTGTTAGGGAGACTTGCCCAAGGTCTCCTACTGAAAAGGTGCTGACTTAACAGGCAGAGTCGAGATTCGAACCCAGGTCTCCTGTGCCAGAGGCAATTACACTATCCAGCCACTGTGTATAGTCTGTCGGCAGATTGATAAGGCTGTTCCTGAACGATCCGCTCAGTGGGAGGGTCTGACGGACCTGTCATTCATTACAGTAGTGTGTATGCACCTTTAGTTTGGACTAATTATTGCTAGAGGCGCGGTTTGTTTTGATTTAGACCATGCACATTACAGCACAGGTAATCGTTACTATTCTGATAGGGAAACAATAGGGAACATGGTACACAGGCACATCAAGCAGCAAATGCCGCATTCTCTCACCTATCACTCCAGTCATCTCTCCGCCTCTCATCGCGTTCTCTCGATCGGTCGTAGTCGCTCCTCTCCCTTCTGAACTTGTCTCTGCGCCTGCGGTCGTACTCATCATCACTATCAGCCATTTTGCGTGCTCAGGGCAGGGCTGCAGGGGAGAAAAAGCATCAGTTATTACAATGTTGTGGTGTGAGACCCCCTCACGTCCTATAGGAGAGTCCCATCCCCTACCTGGGTTCCTAAAGCAGCAAATCTGAATCTGACAGACTAACCTAGGAAGCTTCCAGCCACACAGAAAGGAATACAGAGGCAGGATATTATAATTAAAGCAGTCTAATATAGCTCCCAAAAGCCCCTCCTCCACTTACCCCAATCTACACCTCCCTGCACCCCAATATGCACGGTCTCCTCAGCCCCTGCTGCACCCAGGCCTGACTCTGCCTGTGCTTTGGGGTCTCCCCGGCCCCTGCTGCACCCAGGCCTCACTCTGCCTGTGCTTTGGGGTCTCCCCGGCCCCTGCTGCACCCAGGCCTGACTCTGCCTGTGCTTTGGGGTCTCCCCGGCCCCTGCTGCACCCAGGCCTGACTCTGCTCCGGGGTCTCCTCAGCCCCTGCTGCACCCAGGCCTGACTCTGCTCCGGGGTCTCCTCAGCCCCTGCTGCACCCAGGCCTGACTCTGCTCCGGGGTCTACTCAGCCCCTGCTGCACCCAGGCCTGACTCTGCTCCGGGGTCTCCTCAGCCCCTGCTGCACCTAGGCCTGACTCTGCTCCGGGGTCTCCCCGGCCCCTGCACCCCGCCAGCACACACCTCTACCTCCTTCCACCTTCAGCAGCCAGCACTGTGCACGGGAACAAAGATGGTGGCGCGAAAAGGGCGGAATTACCTCACTTCCTGTCAGGACCGGAAGTACGCTCCGGCGGCCATATTTTGTGAGGGGAACTTTTTTCTTTCATACTTTCTCACATTTAATTTGTTTCTATAAAGTGAGTATTACCATGTCGTTTTACGGGTCTCCGAGGCCCCTTATTCTCAAAGGTTCGAGTTTTTGTCTCTTTGCTACGATTTTGTTATGAAACTGAAGAGAATTCGCTCACTTCCGGTCAGGATCGGAAAGACGTCACGGAGCGAGGGAGAAGCGTAGAGCGCTGGCGGCCATCTTAGGTGAGGGCGATGTTTTCTCTGTCGTACACTTTACACGGGTAGGGAGGTGGGAGGATTGGAGAAGCTCGACCCGCCCTCCCCAGGTGACGTCACGGTCATCGTGCTGCTCGGTGACCGGAGCCGGGGAGAGGAGACAGGAGGAGGGGCTGGGCTCAGTACCTACCTGTAAATTGCCAGATAGAAAGATGGCGGGGCGTCTCTCCAGCCTTACAGAGAGAATAGGCTGAACTGTCTTCTGTTTCCTCATGTGACAGAGGAAGCCTGGTGGGGATTTTCTGACCCCCCCCCCCCCCCCCCTCCTCATATCACTATTAAAGCGGATCCGAGATGAAAAACTAATTTATAACAAGTAACTTGTCTAGATATCTTATGTAAAGTTTAGTTTTAGTTTACTTAGCAAATCTAGCTGCAAACAGCTTCAACAGTTTATGAGTGTTTATTCCTTTGATACAATAAGGGCAGCCATGTTCTGTTTGTCACATTACACACAGGCAAGCTGATCTGTATCTCCCCTCTCCTACTCCCTTCTCCCGCGTACATTTTAAATCGGCGCCGGTAGACTTGGGCGCAGGATACAGCGGTATATGGCTGATCCTGCTTCTGCACAAGTCCGGGCCGATTTAATTACTATTCCCCCTCCGGGCCGACATGGATAGTGGGGGAATGAAATAATTCGGCTTCCAGCGATTGCTGGAGGCCGAATTATTATGTTTTTAAGCAACTTCGGCTCTGTCTTCTGACGGAGCCGACGTTACTCACTGAGCGCTTCAATAGGAATGATTCCTATTGAAGTCTATGGAGGCGCCGGCTGCGCCCAAATCTAGCAGCGCTGAAAAGCACTGCTCCGCTTCTCCCCTCTGCCTCTGAAATCTCTGGCTAGTAACCTCCTCCTGCCAGACTGAGCTCCCATAAGCCCTTGCTACTAAGGCTGAGAGTGCCAAGGCTCTCTGGAGAAGCTGTGGGCGAGGCATGTTTAGTTTATAGGGAATTAGAGTATTAAAACAAAACAAAAAAGAATTTTGCTTGAGAAATGCCCTTTAAAGGACTTACGAGGTGAAAACCCCAAAAAAGTTAAGTACCTGCATCAATTTAGAATTCACGGAGGATGCCATCCACGCCCTCTGTGTAGTTTCACCGGGTCCCCACTGTTTAATAGCCCCCTGGGCTGGCTCCCAACCCCACAGCTCTCCTGCCTCCAGTAAAATGGCCGCCGGAGCTGGTCGCGGCTGCGCAGTCCGCATGGACGCGAGTGCGGCTGCGCAGCCCTAGGGCCTTCCCCCAGACTCAGCAATTCTGTTTTTCTTTGCCCAAAAGACAGACTTCATAGATCTGCCTAGCAGATTGCTCGGAGGTCGCCTACTGCCGTACACATGTCTGATTGTTGGCTGACGTGGTTGTTATTTGGCGTGTGTACGAAGCTAGCGGTTAGCATCATTTGTCTAGGTACTACAATAAAAAAAAAATTATAGTAGCGTAGGGAAATACACTATATAGATACTGTATATAGAAAGATGAGTTGGAGTAGGATATAGTAAAGGAATATGAAATGTAGACAGAGGGTGGGGATGAGAGGTCCTAACGCCATAGTCCAGAGGACTGGGGGAGTATTGTATGTATATATGGTAAAATAGATTGATCAATACGTGTGTCTGCACCGTACAGCAGGTGTCCCTTGAAAGATGTGAGAGGTCTGCCATTCCCAACACACACAACTGCTGCTGTTACCAGAGGAGGTCATTGAGATGTTAATAATACCAGCTCACATGTAAATTGTATGGACTGGAATGGGGTTGATCAAAATCATCAGGAAGTGTGTCCGATTGGTCCAATTCCAAGCTGCACACACTCATCGATTATCTCTAGTTGTGACCTAAAAGGAGACTATTATTAATTGGTTGCACCAAGCTCGAGACCTAAAGAGTACCTGTCATCCCAGCTAGGAGTTTTCAGACAGGGCTGAGCTTTTAAAGTGGTAATAAAGTGGCGAAAGGTAGGCATGGCCACTTATAACTAGCGGCGCTGCGAATTTCTGCTGTCCAATCCAAAGTTCTTTACATTATAATGCCCCCATTGTTGCCTCCTTCCACATTATAATGCTCCCATCTTTGTAGTCAACCTCATCAGTAAACCGTTTTTATTATGTCTTTAATAAAATGGAACACCAGTTTTAGCTCCCACTTTTTTATAATGCCCCATACAGAATGAACTCCAAGGGACTAAATAAAGTGGTTTACTGTATCAGTAATTGTCATACACAAGCACATAAAGTATGCTATAGTACTGGATCTTATTTCTGTCAGTGAGCACAGATAGCTGGATCACAGTGCACATTGCTCAATATGCAGGGATTTGCATGCAGTAATCACACAACAGCTTTCTGCTGTGCAGATACAGTGCTGATAGTGAGCTCCTCTGTCCACATTCTATGCAGCCTGGATAATAATGTAGCATTGCAGCCATGCACAAGATGACAGGCAATTCCCTCAGTAATCAGACAGCAGATAATACAGGAAGAATAGGTTTCCCCAGTTAATGCAGATACAGTACTTATAGTGTGCTCCTCTGACCACATGTCTGTGCACCCCGGATGATACAGTAGCATTGCAGCCATGCACAAGCAAGTCACAAATGACAGACAATTCCCTCAGTGATCAGCCAGCAGCTTACACAGGAAGCATAGGTCTCACCAGTTAATGCAGATACAGTACTTATAGTGTGCTCCTCTGTCCACATGTCTGTGCACCCCGGATGATACAGTAGCATTGCAGCCATGCACAAGCAAGTCACAGATGACAGACAATTCCCTCAGTGATCAGCCAGCAGCTTACACATGAAGTACAGGTCTCACCAGTTGGTGCTATTGGGGTCTTCCACACAGGCCCAGAGTAGTGTGCAGATAGCGAGCAGGCTACAAGTGGCTGCCAGCCCACCCACCGGCCACGGCTCATGAGTCTCTGACTGATGTATGAAAGCTGCAGGTGGCTTGTTATCTGATACAGCGGGACACGGAATGATTGGCTGTCCTCTCCAGGACAAGCCCCCTCTCCTCTGCGATGGTCGTGTGGGAGAGACGCCAGTCACACTACACTGCACACGTCTTTTCCAGACAGACATCAGACATGTCATCACAGCGACACTATGAGGACATGTCAGGTGCAACAGATGTATCAGAGCGTTGGTTCCGAGGGAGCTCCGTTTCGTGGACGTGGCACAAAACACTGTAGTGCGAGACCAGGCTAAAGTAAATTGGAGAAAATGTGGACTGGCTGCTCAGAGCGGCCAATCAGAATGCTTTGGCCATCTTCCCCTCAGTGGCACCAGCTGTACTCCAGTCTTCCTGACACTGGGTCTGGTAAGTATGCCACACTGTTCCCCAGATCTTCAGCTCCCATCACGCACTGCTGCAAGTATGTCACCACTGCAGTTAAAGAGTAACTATTTTATAATTTGTAAAACGTTTAATGCAAAGCTCTATCTCAGAGCTGCAAGGATTGGCGGGCGTCAGCGGCAGTAACTCGCCCACTCCCTCTGAAACTCCACCTCCGTCTAAGGAGTACATTTGAAATCGGCGCCGGTAGACTTGGGCGCAGGATACAGCGGTATATAGCTGATCCTGCTTCTGCACAAGTCCCAGCCGATTTAATTACTATTCCCCCTCCAGGCCGACATGGATAGTGGGGGAATTATATAATTTGGCTTCCAGCGATTGCTGGAGGCCGAATTATTATGTTTTTAAGCAACCTTAAACGTTACTCACTGAGTGCTGCAATAGGAGTGATTCCTATTGAAGTCTATGGAGACGCCGGCTGCGCCCAAATCTAGCAGCGCTGAAAAGCACTGCTCCGCGTCTAAGACCCCCTGGCCATCTTAATACAAAGTATTCTGAAGCTCTTCGGCCACAGAGCTTTGGAACACTTTAGTGAACCTGAGCCGAAGCTCGGCTTCAAAATCTGACACTTATTTAGAGAGGGAAGCCTCAGAATCCTAATGATGCTTCTCTCGGTTGTCGCAAGCCCCCCATTGCTGAGCGCAGCCCCCCTTCACACTGGGACCACACAGCTCCTTCCTGGATCATGTCCGCGCGATGGCCACGCGAGCCGTCCCCACATGCGCAGTAGCCCGCGGCTCAGTCAGCCATTGCACACACTTGAGGAGCTGCAATTCATTGTGACTAATCTTCCGGGGGCGAGCTCAGCAACTGGGGACCAAGGAACAGTGATGGAAGCCTCAATAGGATCCTGGGATTCCCTCTCTTAAAGAGAATCTGTATTGTTAAAATCGCACAAAAGTAAACATACCAGTGTGTTAGGGGACATCTCCTATTACCCTCTGTCACAATTTCGCCGCTCCTCGCCGCATTAAAAGTGGTTAAAAACAGTTTTAAAAAGTTTGTTTATAAACAAACAAAATGGCCACCAAAACAGGAAGTAGGTTGATGTACAGCATGTCCACACATAGAAAATACATCCATACACAAGCAGGCTGTATACAGCCTTCCTTTTGAATCTCAAGAGATCATTTGTGTGTTTCTTTCCCCCTGCAGCTATCTTCCACTGAAGTGTCAGGCTGTTTCTTCCTGCAGAGTGCAGACAGCTCTGCCTGTCTGTAATTCCTCAGTATGTGAAAGCCCAGCCAGCTCAGAGAAGGTTTTATCCAGCTTGTAAAAGATAAGAGAGAAGAGAGAAGCTGGCTAATCTAAATAATACACAGGCAGTGTGCAGAGAGGGGCCTGGAGGGGGGAGATGCATCACAGAACCACAACACTGAAAAACTTGGCAGCCTTCCAGACACAGGCTGACAAGTCTGACAAGAGAGAGATAAGTTGATTTATTACAGAGATGGTGATAGTAGAACGTGCTGCAGTAAGCCAGAACACATTAGAATAGCTTTTGGAACTTGTAGGATGATAAAAAACAGGATGTAATTTTTGTTACGGAGTCTCTTTAAGGTAAGTATGATTTTGTACCAGAGCTTTGGCACGGGTACATTTTAGGCCTGGAACCCACTACATACCACCAGCGTAATCGCTAGCATTTTTAAGTAGTGTTTTGTAAGCAATTTCATGAACATTTTCTGACGATTTTAAAACCTGCAAACGTGCGTTTAGCGATTTTAATCATTTTTGGTCTTTTCAGATTATCATTTTTTTTACAGTTTGCAGTAATTTCAAATCGCTATGTGTAGTGATTCATGAGCGATTTGCCAGCGCCTCAGTACTTTACATTGAAGCGCAAATGCTCCTAAAAGTATGTTCTGCAGTTGCGATTTTGCTAATCGCGATCGATACCGTGGAATTTGTTACATTTATTTACATTGGCAGAGCGTTTAGGGAAATCACTGGCGATTTAAAGCGCTCCCTAAACGCTCAAAAAAGCGCTGTAGGGGGTTCCAGGTCTGAAGCTGGATACTCACCGCCCAGCGGAGGAAGATGAATCCAGCGACATTCCCCTGACGACGAGCTGATCTTAAAGATCCGCGGTGACAGTCGATGGCACCATACGTCACTAAATATCATTTGCGTGATCACATGCCTGGACCCTCGTCACTAGATCGCAGAACCGATCACTCGTTGCTCAAAAAATAGCCAGTCATTGGGAAAAACCATTGGAAAAATCGAGTAGTGGGTATGGGCCTTTGCTGCTGCTGAGATGATGGGTGGTATCCTTACAGCTATGAGATCAGATTGGATATGTCTGTGATCTGCAAACTTGGCTTTCCAGCTGTTAAGGAACTACAAGTCCCACAATGCATTTCCCTTTATGAATCATGACTCTGGCTGTCAGACTCCTGCAATGCATTGTGGGACTTGTAGCTCTTTAACAGCTGGAGGGCCAAGTTTGCAGATCATTGGGATATGTGATGGGATATGCTTTAAGGCCAGATTCACATAGGACATAGTGTGAAAAGTTTGTGTTAGCGTAATGCATTTGCGCTTTGCTTTTTTTTGTGCAGTTGCGTTTTCCAATTGTTCTGCGTGCGTTCAATTGCACTAATACAAAACGCATATGCATTTTTACATTTACATATATGCAAATCAATAGGAAGACAACAGGAAGCGGAAATACGTCATCTTAAATTTTTACTTAAAAACGAAATGCATATGCGTTACCATAGACTTTCATTATGTGCGTTTTAGCTGCCAGCCTGCATATTATGCGACACTACCAGCATCTGCAGAACACTCACTGCAAATCGCAGGTGGAACACTGGTCCTTCTGCTTCCCATAGACTAACATTGCTCCATAAAACGCAGCGTTTCCCGCTCCGCAAGAGCTGCAGACTTCACAGAGACTCAGTGCCCCGCCCCCTAAATTCTGAACAGTGGTATTAGGTGAGGGGGCCCCGTATACCTCTCATTGCTGTTTTCTTCTATTAAAGTGAACCTCCAGACTAAAAATCTGCTCAGCAGCACTGAAAAGGCTTGGTGTTTCACCTCATCAAAACTTAGTTTTTCTTACCCATGCCTAATTTTTGGCTGCACAACAGTTGAGCTCCTCCCTATCAAAGAAATCTGCCCGGGCATTTTTCCGCTGATACTGTGCAAAGCATAATGAGATTTTTGATGTTGTTCTTGTTGCCTAGCAACTGAGAGGGATGATCAGGACACAGGACAGTTGGAACTGTGTCTCATGCTCCCTGTCACCTCCTTTCAACCAAAAAGATGGCTGCCCCCATGAAATCACAAACATTTGCCTGTTCTCTTAAAGCGGACCCAAACCAAACATTTTTTTTAATTTAAAATATTTAGTTGCACCACTCTGACACATAGAAAGATAAATAAACACTCCTTCAAGCCTATTAACATTTCAGTGCATGCTTTTCACCCTTCTCTTTTCATAACTAGGGTTACACAGGTGGCAGCCATTAGCAATTCCTCCTTTTGCCGGACACCTCCTACTCCACCAGTCTGCCGGATTCTGTCCCGGCAATATGAAAGGAAGGGAGGGGTTCCTCCAATAAATGTAAAATATTTTATATTTGTCATCATGCAGCTGAAAAAAGGCTGCTATTTAATATTATAATTTAGAAAACAGATTTTATTTCTCAAATTTTTTAATTTGGGTCCGCTTTAAAACAGGGTGGGTAAGAGATTATATTGCCTATCTATTTTAATTAACACAACCAATGTAACCTAATGATAGTATGTTTGTTTAGGCTGAAGTTCCTCTTTAAGGAGATCGAACCCTAGGATGTTTCTTGTAGAGGAATTTTGTCAAAAGTAAAAACAAGGAAACTGTGGTGTAACTAGTAGAAAAATAGTTTATTTATTTTATCAGTACAGTTACATTGATATAAACATTTTATTTTATTCATGACCATGCTTTCTCACAGCGCAGGATGGACGCGAAGGCTCGGGATATAATGGCCGCCCCCTAGCGGATGTTTACAAAATATAAATCACTAATAGGGATAGTCAGTCAGATGGTAATCACTCCTAGTTGATGCAAATGTTATGCTTAATTTATACCAAATCGAAATCTGCGTATTACCTGCATACCACTGATCGCCCTTAATCACCAATAATAAAATAATACCCATAACAACTTTTCAAAATAAAATGCTTATCTGAAAGGGGAACTGACAACGCTACTTTCAGTGTGAAAAAAAGCGCAAATGCGTTTTTGGGGCACATTATACAACCTCTATCGCGGTATAATAGATGGCCTTACAATTTTGTTTGCTGACTTCCAAGGCAGCTCTGAAGAGAACTAGGTGGGGGGAACCCGTGAGACTGCAACGTTTTGTAGTGTAGTGGGAGGGGCAGTGTCTGCTCCCTCAAACACACATTTACTGGAACAGATTCATAGTCACTTATCTGTTTTTATTATCCCCCAAACAGCTGTATGTGGCTGCACATTTTCCATCTATTTCATGTAAGTGTTGCAGTTGATTGTGGGCAATTATGAAACTCTGTCACCTTCCCATATCTCGATATCTTTCGTGACTTCAGCCATTTATTTATATTTAGCAGATGACTGAAAAGGGAAAGGTGAGCTCCTTTGTCAGATTACTTTTGCACTGAGGAAAACGTTAAAAGAAAAAATAACTTTAAAAATGGCGTGGGGGTCCCTCTCCCAAGCTATATTGGCTCCCGTACTCCGACATAGGGGTTGGTAACGAGCAGATCTCACCGGCCACCTGAGGTTATCATTTACTTAATAGCTGAGCAAGAACTTTCTAAGGTGCTTAAAAAGTGTATCTGGCATGGTACTAAAACATGGAAAACATTAAAAAATAACCAAGGTGACATGTGACACGATGAGATAGACGTGTATGTACAGTGCCTTGCACACAAATAACTATGCTGTGCTCCTTTTTTTCTTTCTCTGTCTGAAGGAGTTAAATATCAGGTATGTGAGTGGCTGACTCAGTCCTGACTCAGACAGGAAGTGACTACAGTGTGACCCTCACTGATAAGAAATTCCAACTATAAAACATTAGCTTTCCTAGCAGAAAATGGCGTCAGAGAGCAAGAAAGAGATGAAAAGGGGAATTTCTTATCAGTGAGGGTCACACTGTAGTCACTTCCTGTGTGAGTCAGCCAGAGAAAGAAAAAAAAAGGAACACAGCCTAGTTATTTGTGTGCTAGGCACTGTACATACACATGTCTATCTCATCATGTCACATGTCACCTCAGGTATCCTTTAAGTGTGAAAAGAAGTTAATGGCAGTGGGATGCCCCTCACAAGATGTACCGACTCCCGCACCCATACAAAGGGGCTGGTAGCGAGAGACCTCTGCTGTAGACTGGAATTTGCCATCCTCATACTTGTTATATCAGATAATAGTACAGGTTGCTGATGTATGAATTAGTGGTCTGCCGTTGCACGGAAAACCCCAGCAAGCAGTTTTCACAACATCTAGTTCAGGGTCACTGGAGCACCGATGAGATCCCCAGTGAACATACTGCGCCATTAGGTACATCGCCAGACATTTCTAGAGCTCTCTGAGTACATCAGGCCCTGAGGTATGCTGGGAGAGATTGGTTCAGGTCTGAAAAGATTTGCAATATAGATTACCTTGGAAATGGGTGAAATTATCACCATGGTGACCAGTTGTGGTAAATTTTGGGAAATTCATCCCAAGAAATGTTTCTAGTTGTAAGGTGCCAATATTTTTAGAAATGGTTAATTACACTCATAATATACAGTACATTTTCATTACCCTGTCATCCTTAACTGTTTTTTTTTCTAAAAGTAGCAACTAAAGTGCAAAAAATAAAATATACATCACCTCAAGCAAGCCATCTTGTTGGCACTGACGTGTCCAGTGTTACAGTAAAATCAGTTCCTAGTTTGAGGTGAACCCAACCCTAAGTGAAGCAAAGTCCAGGAGTTGTGGTTTGCTTAAGCCTTCGAGGTTCCTTCAAACTGCTTTCTTTGTTCCTATGGGGACCCTGGATTCTCGGAATACTCTGTACAAGAGGACTTCCAGCCTGCTAACCTATAGCCAAGCCACACCAGAGGGTGACTCCATACTTTTGTCCATAATACAGTAGTATTAAGAATAATCTTTTGGACTATACATTTTTGAGCTACTACATGCCTATCTTGTTTTAATATGACTTCTTATTCCTATTATTTTCATTTATTATAGGAACCTGGAGTTTCTTCTGGTCTGGTGCACCTAAGAAGAACAGTTTACTCTACATAGTGAGTAGTCAACCCTGACCTGCAAGTTGTTGTGACCTCCAGTGCCATTGTCCCATGTATAGGCATCACCTATTGGCCTACCAAGAACAGTCCACATGTAGGTGGTCTTCCCTAACCTACAGGTTTGTGTGCCCTCCAGTGCAGTTGTTTCCTGTGCAGGCATCACTTATTGGCCTGCAAAGGATAGTCCACATGGTGGGTGGTCAGCCCTGACCTACAGGTTAGCGTGATCTCCAGTGCCGATGTACTCTGTATAGGCATTACGTATTGGTCTATCAAGAATAGTACACTTGGTGGAGTGTCAGCCCTGACAAACAGGTTAGTGTGGCCTCCAAGGCCTTTGTTCCATGTGTAGGCATTAACTATTGGCCTACAAAAAATAGTCCATGTGGTGGGTGGTCAACCCTGAACTACAGATTAGTGTGATCGCCAGTGCCCTGTATAGGCATCATCTGTTGGCCTACCGAGAATAGTCCACATAGTGTGTGTTCAGCCCTGACCTACTGGTCAGTGTAATCTCCAATAACATTGTCCCCTGTGTAGGCATCACCTATTGAGCAGCCAGTAAACCATGAGCAAAGTAGACCAGTAGGCCCTTTTCAGAGTCCAAAAAGCCAGAGAATTACCATCGGAAATGTTAAGGATCACCGGAGATGGCAAACATGGTGGTCATGTGGGCGGAGATTATATAAAAAACTAGGGTGGATCCCGAGTCCTCCAGGATTTCCATCGGCGACTGTTAGGAAGCATGGCCGAGCCCAAAGAGACATTATGGAGTGTAAGCCAGGGCAGAGAAGCCCACTATTAGTAAGCCTAGTGTACCGTTATCAATCCCTTGTTATACTGTTCCCTTCAACCCATCATTACATTGCATCTATTTTGCGCTTGTAAGCTGAAAGTGCACATTGTGGTGCGGCAGCAGGAAAGCTGCGGCAGTGTACGGACAGGCAGGAGGGCGGACCTCTCACTTCCTGCCTCCCAACGTCCATTTCATACAGTGTCTAATACCTTAATTGTATCTGTTCATCTGTTTAAAGAGCACCTGTATAGTAAGGGAAGGTGGTTCTCTCAGTAAAATCCCCTTATGAGCATTTTAGTGCATTTCTAAAGCATCAAGTTTAAGAAGGACTGTTCTAGTCCAGTCAATGCCTGATCATCCAATAGGTAACCTAGGCAAGTGCCTAGGGCCCGGTGGATGTCCAGGGGCTTTTGTGGCACTTCTGATCTCTTCTACCCCCTCACCTTACCAGAAAAGACATGTGATAGGTAGGTGGAGTCAAACTTGCTACCTTGCCTGGGCCCCAATAAACCTTAAAGCGGACCTGAACTCATAACTTCCTCTCTGCTCCAAAAGATAAGCAACAGCATATGAACCTTTAAAGAAAAAAAAACATTTCTTTGTTGCAGCTGATACAAATCCTGCAATAAATCTGCAGTGTGTCTGTTTCCTGCTTTCATGGAAGCAGACATAGGGTTAAGATCCTGTGTTTACAAATTAGTTACTCTGCCATGGCAGAGGAGATTCCTGAGCTGACACAGCCGAGAGATCAAATTACACTTGTGATTCGTCACAGGTGAGGGGAATTAGACAGGCTAAACTCTCTAAATACATACAGGGTGCATTTCTCTATGTTTCCCCTCCTGTTCTTCACAAGAGTTCAGGCCCACTTTAAACTGTCTCTGGTTACCATGACAGCACTGGGAGGTTAGGGTGTGAAGGAGTTAGGTGCAGCAGTGTCCATTGCCATTTAGCATCTTAAAAATGCTAAGGCCCTGTTCACAGTGCGTCAGTTGGGTTGCAGAATAATTCTGAATGTGAACTCACTGCCCATACAATGCTATGGGTCTGTTCACAGTACTGCATTGTCACTGATCGCGTTATTCTAGCTCGCTGCATGCAGGCTGTGTATTAAAGTCTATGCCCCATGTCCATTGAATCCAGCCTAAGGCCATGTTCACACCGTGCGTGTTGCATAATGCACGCGTTATAATGAGTGTGAACTGCAATGGAGACTGAACACTGACTTTAATTCAAAGCCTCCTACCTTTTAATTACAGGTGCCCTTTAAAGTGGATCCAGCGACTGTCACAGGAAAGCCATTTTGTGTGTTACTGACTGTCACGGGATTGCAGCCTGTCACAGAATATCACATGACAGTCGTTCATGCTTCACTTCCTTTAGCCAGGAGAAGATGGCGACACTGAGCAGAGATGAGGGAACCGCAGCAGCTTCTCACGCTCTGATTGGCTTAGCCTTTTCATATTTGAAATACAGAACAGGACTCGAGTTGGAACCAATACAAATCTAATAAACAACTCTTAAGACCCAAGTCCAGAAAAAGATGTTACGTTTATAAACTTTTGAGATACTTTGTTTTGCTTTTTTAAATTACCGGTACTATGGGATTGTTGGAGAGATTTTCCTCCACTTCCTGTCTCAGTGACCCCCGTAGAGCTTTCTGGCTGTAATATGAAGGCAGGTGGTCTCAGGGACAGGAAGTCAGCAATAAAAACTAACCAGAGAGACTAAGGGCTGATTCCAGGGGTGCAACTAGCCGGAAGCAGCCCCTGCGATTGCAGAGGGGACCAGAGCTTCTACCCTTCCCAACGTTCTCCCCAGAAATGTTTCCCAGCCGGGTGGCATGAAATTGTAGCTGGGTGGGGAGCGATGGCGCTATGCAGGGTCGGCACAACTCTGCTTATAGCATAGGTGGAGGATTGGGAGGCGAGCTGATGACAGCCGGGTGGCATGAAATTGTAGCTGGGTGGGGAGCGATGGCGCTATGCAGGGTCGGCACAACTCTGCTTATAGCATAGGTGGAGGATTGGGAGGTGAGCTGATGACAGCCGGGTGGTCACCAAAATTAGCCGGGTGGAGCACCCAGCTACAAGAGCTTGGAGTGAACACTGCCTCCCCTTCCCCCGGTACAGAGGACCATCCTCCAGATCAGGCGTGTTTGTGGCTACACTTGTTATGGGGGGACGATCATGATAGCCACACTTGTTTTCTGACCGTTGCCTCTTTCCAAAGAGCAAAACGCATACTATAGTAAAATGAGTCTTTTAAAGTGATAGAGCACCAAGCCTCAAAATGAACTGGGAGAAATAAAACTAATGAGAGTTTCAGAGGCAAAAAATAAAATAATGAGAATATTACACAGCGGTGTTAGTGGCTTTCTCTCATACAGACAAAATGTATCAAGTCCTTGAACAATGTGTTTCGTGAGCTCTTAGCTCACTTCATCAAGACAACAGCGCACACTGAGAAACTAAACAGCAAAAAAGGCTTCTGCTAGTTCCCTCATCTCTAGCCCAGAGGCCCTGACAGGCTGGAATCCAAGTAACAGTGATGACTATTGAATGGCTGATTTCCTGACAGTCAAGATGATCAGTATATTCCTACTGACAGTGTTTATGTGCATGAAGTCCAAACAGTTATCGCGATAGTTTGCACAGTTATTGCCTGAGCCCCCCCTTTTCCCTCCCCCCAGGAGGCGGGAACATGGAGGGATCGGTGCTTTCCTCTGTATTTCATTGGCTGGGGTGCGTTACTAAGTCCCTCCCCTTTTAGATTCCAGCTTGGTGCCATTGGATAACCAGAGTGTGTGAGTCAGCCGCTGGTCTTGCGTTCATACGCCTTTCCTGGACGCCTGCACGCGGGAGGTTATGTCAGACAGCTGCTGTTGTGTAGCCAGAGTCCTTAAGAGGCCATTCTCTCGTTCCAACAGGGAGTTCCGCTCTGAAAGTTCCTTAATCTGTTCCTTTAAAGCCTCAACTTCCTCTCGAACCGCGAAAAGAAGATGTGTTTTCACTAAGTCCTGGCAGAAAGATACTTGTTACTGTTAGCCAAGAGAGTATAAAGATAGAGACGACATAGAGGACGGGATGGAGGTGACCAGTTATGGTTGTGTCTAGAAGAAGTCATGGAGAAGCATGTGATCAGTTTGGTCAGGTGATGGATATGTAAGTCTCTGATTAGTGATGGTCATGTCTAGGAGAAGTCATGGAGAAGCATGTGATCAGTTTGGTCAGGCGATGGGTATGTAAGTCTCTGATTAGTGATGGTCCTGTCTAGGAGATGTCATGGAGAAGCATGTGATCAGTTTGGTCAGGTGAAGGATATGTAAGTCTCTGATTAGTGATGGTCCTGTGTAGGAGAAGTCATGGAGAAGCATGTGATCAGTTTGGTCAGGCGATGGGTATGTAAGTCTCTGATTAGTGATGGTCCTGTCTAGGAGATGTCATGGAGAAGCATGTGATCAGTTTGGTCAGGTGATGGATATGTAAGTCTCTGATTAGTGATGGTCCTGTCTAGGAGATGTCACGGAGAAGCATGTGATCAGTTTGGTCAGGTGATGGATATGTAAGTCTCTGATTAGTGATGGTCCTGTCTAGGAGATGTCACGGAGAAGCATGTGATCAGTGTGGTCAGGTGATAGATATGTAAGTCTCTGATTAGTGATGGTCCTGTATAGGAGAAGTCATGGAGAAGCATGTGATCAGTTTGGTCAGGTGATGGATATGTAAGTCTCTGATTAGTGATGGTCCTGTCTAGGAGAAGTCATGAAGAAGCATGTCATCAGTTTGGTCAGGTGATGGATATGTAAGTCTCTGATTAGTGATGGTTGTGTCTAGGAGAAGTCATGGAGAAGCATGTGATCAGTGTGGTCAGGTGATAGATATGTAAGTCTCTGATTAGTGATGGTCCTGTATAGGAGAAGTCATGGAGAAGCATGTGATCAGTTTGGTCAGGTGATGGATATGTAAGTCTCTGATTAGTGATGGTCCTGTCTAGGAGAAGTCATGAAGAAGCATGTCATCAGTTTGGTCAGGTGATAGATATCTACAGCTGGCCATTCATCAGGCGCTGCCAAGTGCTTGTCCGATCGACGATACAATCAATTTCGGGCTGAAATTGGTTGCATTAATCGGTCGGACTGCAAGATGTTAGCCATTGTGGTCGGTCGGGGGCGCAGCTGTAATGGCGAGTGATATCGGGTCGTGCTCTGACTTGGAGATATATCTGTTGTCCAGCTGGTGGGGCGGATTGTATATGTTGTATATATGCCACAGCACTGTTATAACACCTGCTGATGAAGCCTTTCGGGTTGAAACTGGTGGAGGGATTGTATGTGTGTGTGGTAGCGCTGTAATATAATATGAGCACCCCATAAGTGTGTACGTTTGTTTGAGATACCCCCATGAGAGTCTGCTGGCAGGCTTAGCTTTAAGCCCCATCTACACCATACAATTTTTTGACCGATTGGATTTGATTCATTGACTCGATTCGATTCAATCCAACATGTCTGATCGACATTCGATTCGATTCAATTTGCCATTGCAAAACAATGGCAAATTGAATCGAATCCCGATCGGACATTTCGGATTGAATCGAATTGAATCAATGAATCGAATCGGACAAAAAATTGTATGGTGTACACTGGGGCAGTGAGACTGCACAGATATGATTGCGCTGTGAATGTATAATTTGCCTTATATCGGTATCTCATGAGTAATTGCACCTGAGTGTCTGGGGGAAAGCTACACCACACACCAACAGACCGCAGGAGTAATGGGGGATCCGCGAAGACCCCCCCTGGCCATTTGTCTAGTGCAATTTTCTCTGCGATCACAGCAGACAGATTTTATATACAGAGCAGTCCACACACAGGATTGTCTCTTTAGTTTTACAGATTCGATGTTATATATGACAAAGAGACCATTCTTTTAATATTTTTGTACCTATAGGGCAGGTCCAGTTGGACAGATGGTGCATCGATATCGGGTCAAGCAACAAAACCCCCAACACTGTCCCCTCTAATGGTCAATGTGCTGCCCCCCGCCCCGTGTCCTATATATTACCTGTCTGTGTCCGCCGCTGGCTCCAGGATCTGTCCTTCGTCCATACAATCGCCCACGTTACAAGTTGAAGTGTATGTGATGTCACACACACACACACGTTAATCCGACAATCACGGGAACGCATCTGTGGATGAAGGACCCATCCTGGAGGACTCGGTGGACACGGACAGGTAATGTATAGGGCAGGGATTTTCAATCTTTTCACTAATTGTACCACTTTTATCACCTGAAAATGTACAAGTACCACCCGTGTGCCTGCGCAGTAGAGTGGACCTGATCAGGCTCGGCTGTTTCCACCAGAATTCAAGCGAAGAGCTGCTACTGCGTATGCGGGTGTGCTGATAAGGAGATCTTTGGGTGTCCTATCACTGGATTCCCTCTACTGTGGAGGAATGGGGAGACATCTTTGGCTCCCGAGGTCCTCGCTGTGCTGCCCTGCAGAATAGTTCAGACCTCAGATCAGCAGTAACCCGACTGACACTATGCACCATTCACCTGGCTGTCTCTTCACCACTGATCTGAGGTCTGAAGTATGTCGCAGGGCAGCATAGTGAGGAGCGAGCGTGGGGGAGCTAAACTTTGTGGAGGCAAGATGGGACCAGGACAAGTGGCAGGCAAACCTGAGGTGTACCACCTGGCCAACAGCAAAGTACCACTGGTGGTACGCGTACCACAGGTTAAAAAGCCCTGGTATAGGGCACCAGGGGGAGGGGGGTAGATTGACCATTAGGGGGGACAACGTCGGGCCAGCGAGGTGGCGGATGTGGCGTCACAAGGTTGATTCCGAATCGATTTCAGCATATAATTGATCGGGAATCGGCCTGCGGTGTGTGGGCAGCTGCCAGATCTCTCTCTAATCAGATTCAGTCAGAGAGAGATCTGTCTCTTGGTTGATCTGCCCATATATTGTATATCGTCTGATACATAGTCTTATATATGGGCACCATAAGCCTCTGATTTGCTAGTCTTGATCATGTGATACAGCAGGATGCGATCACAGCAAATCAGAGCTCTGCAAATCTATCAGCTGATCAGACAAATCACATGCTTCTCCGTGAGTTCTCCCAGACACGGCCATCACTGGAGGTGTATGTCAGGTCAGGTCTTTTAGGGTTTCAGACACTTACCATGGCTTGTTCGATCTTGTTGTCGATGGCGCCCATGTTGCTGTTGGTTGCACTGTGGAGGGAGGAAGCAGAGTTAGCATCAGGGTGTCACTGGGGGTGTCACTGGTAGGACAGATGCCTCTTGTTGTGTTTTGGCCTTTGAGTTTTGTGCATGAATGTGAATTCCGCACCTCACATTCCTGAGACACATTTCTGAAGCCAGGACTCACTCACAATGCGTCCATAGAATGACTGTCTGCTGTGAGCTCCTCCTAATGACCTGAACTGTCCATATTATCAGTACAGCCATGTCTGGTCACCAAACAAGACACACAGCTTCCCCCCCACTAGGCCTGAAAGATAAATCGAATTCAAACCGAAATCGTGATCACAATTTCGGGAATCGTCAAAGCGTCAATTATTGCAATCATGTAATTTCCACATGGGGGAAGTTTGAAGAAGTGGCTTCAAACTTCCCCAAAGTCCTGGCGCATGCGACCAGCAGCGTTGGACATACCTTCCGTACGAGTCCAACGCTGCCCGTCCTCTATCTCCGCCTGCCAGCTCTTGTGCTTGGGAAAATTGCGGGTTCCTGTAGGTCACATGACATACAGGAAGTATGCTGTGCATTAGAGCCTGCAGGAGGAGAAGTGGATAGACGGGCTTTGCTGGACTCGTGCTGGAAGCTATGTCCAGAACTGATGCAGCTTAGGAGACAGAGGAGGCACAGAGAGACACAGAGTGGGCACAGACAGAGACACACACAGGAGCAGGCACAAAGACACAAAGGGGGCAAGAGAAAGGCCCAGAGGAGGCATAAAAGAGGCACAAAGAGACAGGGGGACACAGAGAACAGGCACAGAGGGAGAACAAAGCTTGATTTGATGGAAATCGTGAATCGAATCGAAATCGTAATTTCGGACAGAAATCGCTCAATTCAATTTTTTTCTAAAATCGTTCAGGCCTATTCCCCACAGATCTCATTGGACCGTATAACCCCTGCAGAGTGCTTTATCATAACTATGTAATACCCAGACAGCTCATAGTGACCCAGAACCTCTAGGGGAGTATAAGTATAAGGGGCTAAAAGAGACCAAAAAGCCCGCTTACTAAAAAGCAAAGCTAAAAGTAATTTTGCCTTCTTAGGAAACCTGAGGCGATGGCTTGAAGTAGGAAGTGCTATAGTGAGTGGTGGAATGTGGCCAACACTTGGCATGTGAAGGGATGGAATGCAGAGGATACTGCGGACTTCTGGGTAAGTTAACCCCCCATCACCCGTGGTCACAGCCGATTAATCAGCTCTTCATTAACATTTATATTCCGAGTAGCTACGGACTTGTGCTAACTGTAAGAGCGTCACTGCCTGGGTTTTCCTCCAGCCCCCTTCAGGCCGTTCGGCCCCTCGCCATCTTCCCGAGCCATTCTGGTCCCCCGCTGGACGGCCTGGTACATTGGCTCAGTTGCTCTTCATTGCACATGTGCTACCGTGGCCGAGGCGTTCTGTGCCGAAAAGGCGACTGAGCCAATGTACCAGGCCGTCCAGCGGGGGACCAGAGGGGGCTGGAGGAAGCCCCAAATAAGTATTAATGGTAGGACAATATTCATCTCTGGTACACTTTAAAGAGACACTGAAGCGAAAAAACGTATGATATAATGAATTGGTAGTGTAGTATGGATAATTACTAGAACATTAGTAGCAAAGAAACTAGGGCTTGATTCACAAAAGGGTGCTAACTTAGTTAGCAGGCCTAAAAACCCCTTAGTACGCCTAAAGCCCCTTAGGATGCGCAAAGTTTTGCGCGCTGTTAGTAAGCTGTGCGGTGCGCGCGAAGCGTCGCACCTGGTGCCCCTAGACCGTGGCACCTGGTGCCCCTGGACCGTGGCACCTGGTGCCCCTGGACCGTGGCACCTGGTGCCCCTGGACCGTGGCACCTGGTGCCCCTGGACCGTGGCACCTGGTGCCCCTGGACCGTGGCACCTGGTGCCCCTGGACCGTGGCACCTGGTGCCCCGGGACCGTGGCACCTGGTGCCCCGAGACCGTGGCACCTGGTGCCCCGAGACCGTGGCACCTGGTGCCCCGAGACCGTGGCACCTGGTGCCCCTAGACCGTGGCACCTGGTGCCCCTAGACCGTGGCACCTGGTGCCCCTAGACCGTCGCACCGGGTGCGCCCGAAACGGCGCATGGTGCGACGTTTCGGGCGCACCCGGTGCGACATTTTAGGGGCACCAGGTGTGCCGTTTAGTCGCACCCGATGCGCCGTTTCGCACGCACCGCGCAGCGCTAAATTTTGCGCGCGATCAATAAAAGCTTTTGGGCGTGCTAACTGCTTAGCACCCTTTTGTGAATCAAGCCCCTAGTTTCATATTTTTATTTTCAGTTATATAGTTTTTTTTTCTAACATTGCATCATTCTCTAATATTTGCAGTTCCCACAACACACTCAGCATTCTAAATGACTTCACAGAGCAGGCTAATGACCTTTTGAACTTTCCTTCACAGAAAAAAAGAAAATACAGTGACACACATTTGAGATAATAAGCTTCAGAAGACAGAGCTCTCTGCGACTTTGAAAGTCGGAGAGATCATATCTTATGCATAGATAACAACTGGAGTTTCTTAACTCTTCCTGTACTGGAAACAATATTAAGGTGGCCAGACACTGATAGATTTGCAGCAGATTCGACCATCGGATAGATTTCTGTCAGATGCCTGTCAAGTGGAATCTGACAGGAATCTGATGTGTGCCGCACACTAGGGACAGATTTCCAATAGATTTCAGAATAAAATCTATTAGAAATCTATTGGAAATAATACATTATTGGACCATTAGATCCAATGCAACTCTATGGGCCGTCCATCTGCTGATTTCCATCCTGTCCGATAGACCAAATCTATTGCAGTCGGCTGTAAATCAATTGATCGATAGGTTTAAAAGTATCGATTTCTGATCGATCGATCGACGGCTTGACCAGTGTATGGGCCCCTTTAGACTCATATCTGTGCTCCTAATGTTTTATTTCTTAGCTGTACTACATACAAATCATTATATCATAAGTTTATTTTCACTTCAGATTTCCTTTCAAACAGAAGGTATTTGCCACAATTCAGCTTTAACCCTCTGGGCGATACAATTATATCGCCCAGGAGGTGGCGCAGCACTATTTTTTTAAATTTTTTATTTTTTAAATCATGTAGCGAGCCCAGGGCTCGCTACATGATAGCCGCAGCGCAGCGGCATCCCCCCACCCACTCCGATCGCCTTCGGCGATCAGAGTAAGCAGGAAATCCCGTTCAGAACGGGATTTCCTGCTGGGCTTCCCCGGTCGCCATGGCGACGAGGCGGGATGACGTCACCGACGTCATGGACGTCGTGACGTCAGAGGGAGTCCCGATCCACCCCTCAGCGCTGCCTGGCACTGATTGGCCAGGCTGCGCAAGGGGTCGGGTAGGGGGGGGGCTGCGCGGCACGGCGAGCGGCGGCGGATCTACTGCAACTGTAGGTTTGTTCTTAACCTGAATCTGTTCTTAAAGGGACTCCGAGCAGTGCAGTAACTATGGAAAGATACATATATCATTTTAAAGCTCTCTTTCTCCTCTTTCCGATTAATATATAAACCCCCACCCTACGCCTTTTACTTTTCTCTATTTTGTGATTGAAATTGCCGCGGCCACGATTTAAATCGCGAAAATAAAGAAAACTAAAAGGCGTAGGGCGACGATTTAGGTGTCGTCAGAAAGAGGAGAAACAGAGCTTTAAAATGATATCCATAGTTACATTGTATTACACAGGATGACACTTTCCCCAGTGTCAGCAGCTCCATTCTGCTGAATGGAGCTGCTAACTTTAGGAAAAAGTCGCCCTGTGTAATACAAGTAACTATGGAAAGATGGATATCATTTTAAAGCTCTCTTTCTCCTCTTTCTGGCAACACCTAAATCGTCGCCCTACGCCTTTTAGTTTTCTCTATTTTCGCGATTGAAATCGCAACCGCGGCAATAGCGAAAACTAAAAGGCGTAGGGCGGCCGTTTATAAATCATTGGAAAGAGAAGAAAGAGAGCTTTAAAATTATATGCATCTTTCCATAGTTTCTGCACTGCTCGGAGTCCCTTTAAGTCGGCACATTGTGCCATCTCTTTCCTCTGTACCTCATCTGTGCCCCCAGTGTCCCCCTCTGTGTCACCTCTGCCCTCTGTACCTCCTCTGTGCCCCCAGTGTCCCCCTCTGTGTCACCTCTGCCCTCTGTACCTCCTCTGTGCCCCCAGTGTCCCCCTCTGTGTCACCTCTGCCCTCTGTACCTCCTCTGTGCCCCCAGTGTCCCCCTCTGTGTCACCTCTGCCCTCTGTACCTCCTCTGTGCCCCAGTGTCCCCCTCTGTGTCACCTCTGCCCTCTGTACCTCCTCTGTGCCCCCAGTGTCCCCCTCTGTGTCACCTCTGCCCTCTGTACCACCTCTGTGACCCCAGTGTCCCCCTCTGTGTCACCTCTGCCCTCTGTACCTCCTCTGTGCCCCCAGTGTCCCCCTCTGTGTCACCTCTGCCCTCTGTACCTCCTCTGTGCCCCCAGTGTCCCCCTCTGTGTCACCTCTGCCCTCAGTACCTCCTCTGTACCTCCTCTGTGCCCCCAGTGTCCCCCTCTGTGTCACCTCTGCCCTCTGTACCTCCTCTGTGCCCCCAGTGTCCCCCTCTGTGCCATCTCTTTCCTCTGTACCTCCTCTGTGCCCCCAGTGTCCCCCTCTGCCCTCTGTACCTCCTCTGTGCCCCCAGTGTCCCCCTCTGTGTCACCTCTGCCCTCTGTACCTCCTCTGTGCCCCCAGTGTCCCCCTCTGTGTCACCTCTGCCCTCTGTACCTCCTCTGTGCCCCCAGTGTCCCCCTCTGTGTCACCTCTGCCCTCTGTACCTCCTCTGTGCCCCCAGTGTCCCCCTCTGTGTCACCTCTGCCCTCTGTACCTCCTCTGTGCCCCCAGTGTCCCCCTCTGTGTCACCTCTGCCCTCTGTACCTCTTCTGTGCCCCCAGTGTCCCCCTCTGTGTCACCTCTGCCCTCTGTACCTCCTCTGTGCCCCAGTGTCCCCCTCTGTGTCACCTCTGCCCTCTGTACCTCCTCTGTGCCCCCAGTGTCCCCCTCTGTGTCACCTCTGCCCTCTGTACCTCCTCTGTGCCCCCAGTGTCCCCCTCTGTGTCACCTCTGCCCTCTGTACCTCTTCTGTGCCCCCAGTGTCCCCCTCTGTGTCACCTCTGCCCTCTGTACCTCCTCTGTGCCCCAGTGTCCCCCTCTGTGTCACCTCTGCCCTCTGTACCTCCTCTGTGCCCCCAGTGTCCCCCTCTGTGTCACCTCTGCCCTCTGTACCACCTCTGTGCCCCCAGTGTCCCCCTCTGTGTCACCTCTGCCCTCTGTACCACCTCTGTGACCCCAGTGTCCCCCTCTGTGTCACCTCTGCCCTCTGTACCACCTCTGTGACCCCAGTGTCCCCCTCTGTGTCACCTCTGCCCTCTGTACCTCCTCTGTGCTCCCAGTGTCCCCCTCTGTGTCACCTCTGCCCTTTGTCCAATTTGAAATTTTTTTTTTACTTGGAAACACAGAATCCATGTCGTTCGTAAGTTGGGCATTTGTAAGTCGGAAACTACCTGTACATTCCTAGTAGTTTGGGTCACCCCGAGCTGCTTGATTACTCTGTTATACTGGTCCAAGCCCCTATCCCATAGAGCCATATCAATCCCCACCATGCACTAAGGAGGGCCAAAAGTCTGAAACAGCCTGTCTGCATGTCACGGTTTTTAGAAGGAAAACTTCTTGGTACTTTTAGACCTTTTATACCATCTTACTGATTCTGGGTCACCGTGAGCTGTCTGGGTGTTCCTTAGTACTGGTCCCATCCCTACCCCATAGAGCCACATCAATCCATGCCATGCACTGATGAGGACCAATAAGAGCAAACCAATAACAGCCTGTATGCATGTCGGATTGGTGAGACCCTGTAACATGTATAAGCTGCAGGCTCACAATACACCAGCGGCTCTGGATGTCCAGCCTGGCCAGAAAGAGATGATTTGCATATTCAAGAGAGATGCATCATGGGAAACCACAGTTGCTCACTTAAAGCAAACCTGAAATGAAAATAAACTTATGAGAGATTGTGAAATGTATGTGTAGTGCAGCTAAGAAATGGAACATTAGTAGCAAAGAAACAAGTCTCATTGTTTTCCAGTACAGGAGGAGTTAAAAAAAAAACTTCAGTTGTCATCTATGCAAAAGAGCTTCTCTAAACTATTCACTTGGGTCCAATACAGTCCTGTTTTCTGAAGCTTTTTCACTGTTTTTGGGCTGTTTGATATAAGGTTTTACTTCAGGGAAGTTCAAAGGGTCATTATTTCTGTCTTCTTTTCTAGTTCAAAATATAGAGTGTGGTTTTTAAACAAATATCAGAGAATGATGCAGTGTTATAAATAAAAGCTGTATAACTGAAAATAAAAATAGGAGACTCTTTTCTTTTCTACTGATGTTCTATTTGTTATTCGTACTACATATACAATTCAGTTTTTTTTCTCTTCAGGTTTGCTTTGAAGCGTAACGAATTATTGCAAATAACTTCTGCTTTAATAAGGCAAAGTTACATTTATCATATCTATGGACCAGAGTAAAGCTGCTGAACCCTCCGGCTTGCCGTCTCTGCATACATCACACTTACTCCCATTGTATTGGACAGTTGCAGCTTGTGACCTCTATAGTGATATCACACTACAGGATTGCTAGGCTGACGTGAGGGTAACTGCTACTGGATCGCTAGGCTGACGTGAGGGTAACCGCTACTGGATCGCTAGGCTGAAGTGAGGGTAACCGCTACTGGATCGCTAGGCTGACGTGAGGGTAACCGCAACGTGATCGCTAGGCTGACGTGAGGGTAACCGCTACTGGATCGCTAGGCTGACGTGAGGGTAACCGCTACTGGATCGCTAGGCTGACGTGAGGGTAACCGCTACTGGATCGCTAGGCTGACGTGAGGGTAACCACTACTGGATCGCTAGGCTGAAGTTAGGGTAACTGCTACTGGATCGCTAGGCTGAAGTGAGGGTAACCGCTACTGGATTGCTAGGCTGACGTGAGGGCAACCGCTACTGGATCGCTAGGCTGACGTGAGGGTAACCGCTACTGGATCGCTAGGCTGAAGTGAGGGTAACCGCTACTGGATCGCTAGGCTGAAGTGAGGGTAACCGCTACTGGATCGCTAGGCTGACGTGAGGGTAACCGCTACTGGATCGCTAGGCTGAAGTTAGGGTAACCGCTACTGGATCGCTAGGCTGAAGTTAGGGTAACCGCTACTGGATCGCTAGGCTGACGTGAGGGTAACCGCTACTGGATCGCTAGGCTGAAGTTAGGGTAACTGCTACTGGATCGCTAGGCTGAAGTGAGGGTAACCACTACTGGATCGCTAGGCTGACGTGAGGGTAACCGCTACTGGATCGCTAGGCTGAAGTGAGGGTAACCGCTACTGGATCGCTAGGCTGACGTGAGGGTAACCACTACTGGATCGCTAGGCTGAAGTGAGGGTAACCGCTACTGGATCGCTAGGCTGACGTGAGGGTAACCGCTACTGGATCGCTAGGCTGACGTGAGGGTAACCACTACTGGATCGCTAGGCTGAAGTGAGGGTAACCGCTACTGGATCGCTAGGCTGACGTGAGGGTAACCGCTACTGGATCGCTAGGCTGAAGTGAGGGTAACCACTACTGGATCGCTAGGCTGACGTTAGGGTAACCACTACTGGATCGCTAGGCTGACGTGAGGGTAACCGCTACTGGATCGCTAGGCTGAAGTGAGGGTAACCGCTACTGGATCGCTAGGCTGAAGTGAGGGTAACCACTACTGGATCGCTAGGCTGAAGTGAGGGTAACCACTACTGGATCGCTAGGCTGACGTTAGGGTAACCACTACTGGATCGCTAGGCTGACGTGAGGGTAACCGCTACTGGATCGCTAGGCTGAAGTGAGGGTAACCGCTACTGGATCGCTAGGCTGAAGTGAGGGTAACCACTACTGGATCGCTAGGCTGACGTGAGGGTAACCGCTACTGGATCGCTAGGCTGACGTGAGGGTAACCGCTACTGGATCGCTAGGCTGACGTAAGGGTAACCGCTACTGGATCGCTAGGCTGACGTGAGGGTAACCGCTACTGGATCGCTAGGCTGACGTGAGGGTAACCGCTACTGGATCGCTAGGCTGAAGTTAGGGTAACCGCTACTGGATCGCTAGGCTGAAGTTAGGGTAACCGCTACTGGATCGCTAGGCTGAAGTGAGGGTAACCGCTACTGGATCGCTAGGCTGACGTGAGGGTAACCGCTACTGGATCGCTAGGCTGAAGTTAGGGTAACCGCTACTGGATCGCTAGGCTGACGTGAGGGTAACCGCTACTGGATCGCTAGGCTGAAGTGAGGGTAACCGCTACTGGATCGCTAGGCTGAAGTGAGGGTAACCGCTACTGGATCGCTAGGCTGACGTGAGGGTAACCGCTACTGGATCGCTAGGCTGCAGTTAGGGTAACCGCTACTGGATCGCTAGGCTAAAGTGAGGGTAACCGCTACTGGATCGCTAGGCTAAAGTGAGGGTAACCGCTACTGGATCGCTAGGCTGAAGTTAGGGTAACCGCTACTGGATCGCTAGGCTAAAGTGAGGGTAACCGCTACTGGATCGCTAGGCTGAAGTGAGGGTAACCGCTACTGGATCGCTAGGCTGACGTGAGGGTAACCGCTACTGGATCGCTAGGCTGAAGTGAGGGTAACCGCTACTGGATCGCTAGGCTGAAGTTAGGGTAACCGCTACTGGATCGCTAGGCTGAAGTTAGGGTAACCGCTACTGGATCGCTAGGCTGAAGTGAGGGTAACCGCTACTGGATCGCTAGGCTGACGTGAGGGTAACCGCTACTGGATCGCTAGGCTGACGTGAGGGTAACCGCTACTGGATCGCTAGGCTGACGTGAGGGTAACCGCTACTGGATCGCTAGGCTGACGTGAGGGTAACCGCTACTGGATCGCTAGGCTGAAGTGAGGGTAACCGCTACTGGATCGCTAGGCTGAAGTGAGGGTAACCGCTACTGGATCGCTAGGCTGAAGTGAGGGTAACCGCTACTGGATCGCTAGGCTGAAGTTAGGGTAACCGCTACTGGATCGCTAGGCTGACGTGAGGGTAACCGCTACTGGATCGCTAGGCTGAAGTTAGGGTAACCGCTACTGGATCGCTAGGCTGAAGTGAGGGTAACCGCTACTGGATCGCTAGGCTGAAGTGAGGGTAACCACTACTGGATCGCTAGGCTGACGTGAGGGTAACCGCTACTGGATCGCTAGGCTGACGTGAGGGTAACCGCTACTGGATCGCTAGGCTGAAGTGAGGGTAACCGCTACTGGATCGCTAGGCTGAAGTGAGGGTAACCGCTACTGGATCGCTAGGCTGATGTGAGGGTAACCGCTACTGGATCGCTAGGCTGAAGTTAGGGTAACCGCTACTGGATCGCTAGGCTGACATGAGGGTAACCGCTACTGGATCGCTAGGCTGAAGTTAGGGTAACCGCTACTGGATCGCTAGGCTGACGTGAGGGTAACCGCTACTGGATCGCTAGGCTGAAGTTAGGGTAACCGCTACTGGATCGCTAGGCTGAAGTGAGGGTAACCGCTACTGGATCGCTAGGCTGACGTGAGAGTAACCGCTACTGGATCGCTAGGCTGCAGTTAGGGTAACCGCTACTGGATCGCTAGGCTAAAGTGAGGGTAACCGCTACTGGATCGCTAGGCTAAAGTGAGGGTAACCGCTACTGGATCGCTAGGCTGAAGTTAGGGTAACCGCTACTGGATCGCTAGGCTAAAGTGAGGGTAACCGCTACTGGATCGCTAGGCTGAAGTGAGGGTAACCGCTACTGGATCGCTAGGCTGACGTGAGGGTAACCGCTACTGGATCGCTAGGCTGAAGTGAGGGTAACCGCTACTGGTCGCTAGGCTGAAGTTAGGGTAACCGCTACTGGATCGCTAGGCTGAAGTTAGGGTAACCGCTACTGGATCGCTAGGCTGAAGTGAGGGTAACCGCTACTGGATCGCTAGGCTGACGTGAGGGTAACCGCTACTGGATCGCTAGGCTGACGTGAGGGTAACCGCTACTGGATCGCTAGGCTGACGTGAGGGTAACCGCTACTGGATCGCTAGGCTGACGTGAGGGTAACCGCTACTGGATCGCTAGGCTGAAGTGAGGGTAACCGCTACTGGATCGCTAGGCTGAAGTGAGGGTAACCGCTACTGGATCGCTAGGCTGAAGTGAGGGTAACCGCTACTGGATCGCTAGGCTGAAGTGAGGGTAACCGCTACTGGATCGCTAGGCTGACGTGAGGGTAACCGCTACTGGATCGCTAGGCTGAAGTTAGGGTAACCGCTACTGGATCGCTAGGCTGAAGTGAGGGTAACCGCTACTGGATCGCTAGGCTGAAGTGAGGGTAACCGCTACTGGATCGCTAGGCTGACGTGAGGGTAACCGCTACTGGATCGCTAGGCTGACGTGAGGGTAACCGCTACTGGATCGCTAGGCTGAAGTGAGGGTAACGGCTACTGGATCGCTAGGCTGAAGTGAGGGTAACCGCTACTGGATCGCTAGGCTGACGTGAGGGTAACCGCTACTGGATCGCTAGGCTGAAGTGAGGGTAACCGCTACTGGATCGCTAGGCTGATGTGAGGGTAACCGCTACTGGATCGCTAGGCTGAAGTTAGGGTAACCGCTACTGGATCGCTAGGCTGACATGAGGGTAACCGCTACTGGATCGCTAGGCTGAAGTTAGGGTAACCGCTACTGGATCGCTAGGCTGACGTGAGGGTAACCGCTACTGGATCGCTAGGCTGAAGTTAGGGTAACCGCTACTGGATCGCTAGGCTGAAGTGAGGGTAACCGCTACTGGATCGCTAGGCTGACGTGAGAGTAACCGCTACTGGATCGCTAGGCTGCAGTTAGGGTAACCGCTACTGGATCGCTAGGCTAAAGTGAGGGTAACCGCTACTGGATCGCTAGGCTAAAGTGAGGGTAACCGCTACTGGATCGCTAGGCTGAAGTTAGGGTAACCGCTACTGGATCGCTAGGCTAAAGTGAGGGTAACCGCTACTGGATCGCTAGGCTGAAGTGAGGGTAACCGCTACTGGATCGCTAGGCTGACGTGAGGGTAACCGCTACTGGATCGCTAGGCTGAAGTGAGGGTAACCGCTACTGGTCGCTAGGCTGAAGTTAGGGTAACCGCTACTGGATCGCTAGGCTGAAGTTAGGGTAACCGCTACTGGATCGCTAGGCTGAAGTGAGGGTAACCGCTACTGGATCGCTAGGCTGACGTGAGGGTAACCGCTACTGGATCGCTAGGCTGACGTGAGGGTAACCGCTACTGGATCGCTAGGCTGACGTGAGGGTAACCGCTACTGGATCGCTAGGCTGACGTGAGGGTAACCGCTACTGGATCGCTAGGCTGAAGTGAGGGTAACCGCTACTGGATCGCTAGGCTGAAGTGAGGGTAACCGCTACTGGATCGCTAGGCTGAAGTGAGGGTAACCGCTACTGGATCGCTAGGCTGAAGTGAGGGTAACCGCTACTGGATCGCTAGGCTGACGTGAGGGTAACCGCTACTGGATCGCTAGGCTGAAGTTAGGGTAACCGCTACTGGATCGCTAGGCTGAAGTGAGGGTAACCGCTACTGGATCGCTAGGCTGAAGTGAGGGTAACCGCTACTGGATCGCTAGGCTGACGTGAGGGTAACCGCTACTGGATCGCTAGGCTGACGTGAGGGTAACCGCTACTGGATCGCTAGGCTGAAGTGAGGGTAACGGCTACTGGATCGCTAGGCTGAAGTGAGGGTAACCGCTACTGGATCGCTAGGCTGACGTGAGGGTAACCGCTACTGGATCGCTAGGCTGAAGTTAGGGTAACCGCTACTGGATCGCTAGGCTGACGTGAGGGTAACCGCTACTGGATCGCTAGGCTGAAGTTAGGGTAACCGCTACTGGATCGCTAGGCTGACGTGAGGGTAACCGCTACTGGATCGCTAGGCTGAAGTGAGGGTAACCGCTACTGGATCGCTAGGCTGACGTGAGGGTAACCGCTACTGGATCGCTAGGCTGAAGTGAGGGTAACCGCTACTGGATCGCTAGGCTGACGTGAGGGTAACCGCTACGGGATCGCTAGGCTGACGTGAGGGTAACCGCTACTGGATCGCTAGGCTGAAGTGAGGGTAACCGCTACTGGATCGCTAGGCTGACGTGAGGGTAACCGCTACTGGATCGCTAGGCTGAAGTGAGGGTAACCGCTACTGGATCGCTAGGCTGACGTGAGGGTAACCGCTACTGGATCGCTAGGCTGAAGTGAGGGTAACCGCTACTGGATCGCTAGGCTGAAGTTAGGGTAACCGCTACTGGATCGCTAGGCTAAAGTGAGGGTAACCGCTACTGGATCGCTAGGCTGAAGTTAGGGTAACCGCTACTGGATCGCTAGGCTGAAGTGAGGGTAACCGCTACTGGATCGCTAGGCTGAAGTTAGGGTAACCGCTACTGGATCGCTAGGCTGAAGTTAGGGTAACCGCTACTGGATCGCTAGGCTGAAGTTAGGGTAACCGCTACTGGATCGCTAGGCTGACGTGAGGGTAACCGCTACTGGATCGCTAGGCTGACGTGAGGGTAACCGCTACAGGATCGCTAGGCTGACGTGAGGGTAACCGCTACTGGATCGCTAGGCTGACGTGAGGGTAACCGCTACTGGATCGCTAGGCTGAAGTTAGGGTAACCGCTACTGGATCGCTAGGCTGAAGTGAGGGTAACCGCTACTGGATCGCTAGGCTGAAGTGAGGGTAACCGCTACTGGATCGCTAGGCTGAAGTGAGGGTAACCGCTACTGGATCGCTAGGCTGAAGTGAGGGTAACCGCTACTGAATCGCTAGGCTGAAGTGAGGGTAACCGCTACTGGATCGCTAGGCTGACGTGAGGGTAACCGCTACTGGATCGCTAGGCTGACGTGAGGGTAACCGCTACTGGATCGTTAGGCTGACGTGAGGGTAACCGCTACGGGATCGCTAGGCTGACGTGAGGGTAACCGCTACGGGATCGCTAGGCTGACGTGAGGGTAACCGCTACTGGATCGCTAGGCTGAAGTGAGGGTAACCGCTACTGGATCGCTAGGCTGAAGTGAGGGTAACCGCTACTGGATCGCTAGGCTGAAGTGAGGGTAACCGCTACTGGATCGCTAGGCTGAAGTGAGGGTAACCGCTACTGGATCGCTAGGCTGAAGTGAGGGTAACCGCTACTGAATCGCTAGGCTGACGTGAGGGTAACCGCTACTGGATCGCTAGGCTGAAGTGAGGGTAACCACTACTGGATCGCTAGGCTGAAGTGAGGGTAACCGCTACTGGATCGCTAGGCTGACGTGAGGGTAACCTCTACTGGATCGCTAGGCTGACGTGAGGGTAACCGCTACTGAATCGCTAGGCTGACGTGAGGGTAACCGCTACTGGATCGCTAGGCTGACGTGAGGGTAACCGCTACTGAATCGCTAGGCTGACGTGAGGGTAACCGCTACTGGATCGCTAGGCTGACGTGAGGGTAACCGCTACTGGATCGCTAGGCTGAAGTGAGGGTAACCGCTACTGGATCGCTAGGCTGACGTGAGGGTAACCGCTACTGGATCGCTAGGCTGACGTGAGGGTAACCGCTACTGGATCGCTAGGCTGACGTGAGGGTAACCGCTACTGGATCGCTAGGCTAAAGTGAGGGTAACCGCTACTGGATCGCTAGGCTGAAGTTAGGGTAACCGCTACTGGATCGCTAGGCTAAAGTGAGGGTAACCGCTACTGGATCGCTAGGCTGAAGTGAGGGTAACCGCTACTGGATCGCTAGGCTGACGTGAGGGTAACCGCTACTGGATCGCTAGGCTGAAGTGAGGGTAACCGCTACTGGATCGCTAGGCTGAAGTTAGGGTAACCGCTACTGGATCGCTAGGCTGAAGTGAGGGTAACCGCTACTGGATCGCTAGGCTGAAGTGAGGGTAACCGCTACTGGATCGCTAGGCTGAAGTGAGGGTAACCGCTACTGGATCGCTAGGCTGACGTGAGGGTAACCGCTACTGGATCGCTAGGCTGACGTGAGGGTAACCGCTACTGGATCGCTAGGCTGACGTGAGGGTAACCGCTACTGGATCGCTAGGCTGAAGTGAGGGTAACCGCTACTGGATCGCTAGGCTGAAGTGAGGGTAACCGCTACTGGATCGCTAGGCTGAAGTGAGGGTAACCGCTACTGGATCGCTAGGCTGAAGTTAGGGTAACCGCTACTGGATCGCTAGGCTGACGTGAGGGTAACCGCTACTGGATCGCTAGGCTGAAGTGAGGGTAACCGCTACTGGATCGCTAGGCTGAAGTGAGGGTAACCGCTACTGGATCGCTAGGCTGAAGTGAGGGTAACCGCTACTGGATCGCTAGGCTGACGTGAGGGTAACCGCTACTGGATCGCTAGGCTGACGTGAGGGTAACCGCTACTGGATCGCTAGGCTACAGTGAGGGTAACCGCTACTGGATCGCTAGGCTGAAGTGAGGGTAACCGCTACTGGATCGCTAGGCTGATGTGAGGGTAACCTCTACTGGATCGCTAGGCTGAAGTTAGGGTAACCGCTACTGGATCGCTAGGCTGACGTGAGGGTAACCGCTACTGGATCGCTAGGCTGAAGTTAGGGTAACCGCTACTGGATCGCTAGGCTGACGTGAGGGTAACCGCTACTGGATCGCTAGGCTGAAGTTAGGGTAACCGCTACTGGATCGCTAGGCTGAAGTGAGGGTAACCGCTACTGGATCGCTAGGCTGACGTGAGAGTAACCGCTACTGGATCGCTAGGCTGCAGTTAGGGTAACCGCTACTGGATCGCTAGGCTAAAGTGAGGGTAACCGCTACTGGATCGCTAGGCTAAAGTGAGGGTAACCGCTACTGGATCGCTAGGCTGAAGTTAGGGTAACCGCAACTGGATCGCTAGGCTAAAGTGAGGGTAACCGCTACTGGATCGCTAGGCTGAAGTCAGGGTAACCGCTACTGGATCGCTAGGCTGACGTGAGGTTAACCGCTACTGGATCGCTAGGCTGAAGTGAGGGTAACCGCTACTGGATCGCTAGGCTGAAGTTAGGGTAACCGCTACTGGATCGCTAGGCTGAAGTTAGGGTAACCGCTACTGGATCGCTAGGCTGAAGTGAGGGTAACCGCTACTGGATCGCTAGGCTGACGTGAGGGTAACCGCTACTGGATCGCTAGGCTGACGTGAGGGTAACCGCTACTGGATCGCTAGGCTGACGTGAGGGTAACCGCTACTGGATCGCTAGGCTGACGTGAGGGTAACCGCTACTGGATCGCTAGGCTGAAGTGAGGGTAACCGCTACTGGATCGCTAGGCTGAAGTGAGGGTAACCGCTACTGGATCGCTAGGCTGAAGTGAGGGTAACCGCTACTGGATCGCTAGGCTGAAGTTAGGGTAACCGCTACTGGATCGCTAGGCTGACGTGAGGGTAACCGCTACTAGATCGCTAGGCTGAAGTTAGGGTAACCGCTACTGGATCGCTAGGCTGAAGTGAGGGTAACCGCTACTGGATCGCTAGGCTGAAGTGAGGGTAACCGCTACTGGATCGCTAGGCTGACGTGAGGGTAACCGCTACTGGATCGCTAGGCTGACGTGAGGGTAACCGCTACTGGATCGCTAGGCTGAAGTGAGGGTAACGGCTACTGGATCGCTAGGCTGAAGTGAGGGTAACCGCTACTGGATCGCTAGGCTGACGTGAGGGTAACCGCTACTGGATCGCTAGGCTGAAGTTAGGGTAACCGCTACTGGATCGCTAGGCTGACGTGAGGGTAACCGCTACTGGATCGCTAGGCTGAAGTTAGGGTAACCGCTACTGGATCGCTAGGCTGACGTGAGGGTAACCGCTACTGGATCGCTAGGCTGAAGTGAGGGTAACCGCTACTGGATCGCTAGGCTGACGTGAGGGTAACCGCTACGGGATCGCTAGGCTGACGTGAGGGTAACCGCTACTGGATCGCTAGGCTGAAGTGAGGGTAACCGCTACTGGATCGCTAGGCTGACGTGAGGGTAACCGCTACTGGATCGCTAGGCTGAAGTGAGGGTAACCGCTACTGGATCGCTAGGCTGACGTGAGGGTAACCGCTACTGGATCGCTAGGCTGAAGTGAGGGTAACCGCTACTGGATCGCTAGGCTGAAGTTAGGGTAACCGCTACTGGATCGCTAGGCTAAAGTGAGGGTAACCGCTACTGGATCGCTAGGCTGAAGTTAGGGTAACCGCTACTGGATCGCTAGGCTGAAGTGAGGGTAACCGCTACTGGATCGCTACGCTGAAGTGAGGGTAACCGCTACTGGATCGCTAGGCTGAAGTTAGGGTAACCGCTACTGGATCGCTAGGCTGAAGTTAGGGTAACCGCTACTGGATCGCTAGGCTGAAGTTAGGGTAA
Source organism: Hyperolius riggenbachi (assembly GCF_040937935.1). Taxonomy (NCBI): domain Eukaryota; kingdom Metazoa; phylum Chordata; class Amphibia; order Anura; family Hyperoliidae; genus Hyperolius; species Hyperolius riggenbachi. Next base: position 13,857,970 of record NC_090648.1, read on the forward strand.
CCGCTACTGGATCGCTAGGCTAAAGTGAGGGTAACCGCTACTGGATCGCTAGGCTGACGTGAGGGTAACCGCTACAGGATCGCTAGGCTGAAGTGAGGGTAACCGCTACTGGATCGCTAGGCTGAAGTGAGGGTAACCGCTACTGGATCGCTAGGCTGAAGTGAGGGTAACCGCTACTGGATCGCTAGGCTGAAGTGAGGGTAACCGCTACTGGATCGCTAGGCTGAAGTGAGGGTAACCGCTACTGGATCGCTAGGCTGAAGTGAGGGTAACCGCTACTGGATCGCTAGGCTGACGTGAGGGTAACCGCTACTGGATCGCTAGGCTGACGTGAGGGTAACCGCTACTGGATCGCTAGGCTGACGTGAGGGTAACCGCTACGGGATCGCTAGGCTGACGTGAGGGTAACCGCTACGGGATCGCTAGGCTGACGTGAGGGTAACCGCTACGGGATCGCTAGGCTGAAGTTAGGGTAACCGCTACTGGATCGCTAGGCTGAAGTTAGGGTAACCGCTACTGGATCGCTAGGCTGACGTGAGGGTAACCGCTACTGGATCGCTAGGCTGACGTGAGGGTAACCGCTACTGGATCGCTAGGCTGAAGTGAGGGTAACCGCTACTGAATCGCTAGGCTGACGTGAGGGTAACCGCTACTGGATCGCTAGGCTGAAGTGAGGGTAACCGCTACTGGATCGCTAGGCTGAAGTGAGGGTAACCGCTACTGGATCGCTAGGCTGACGTGAGGGTAACCGCTACTGGATCGCTAGGCTGACGTGAGGGTAACCGCTACTGAATCGCTAGGCTGAAGTGAGGGTAACCGCTACTGGATCGCTAGGCTGACGTGAGGGTAACCGCTACTGGATCGCTAGGCTGACGTGAGGGTAACCGCTACTGGATCGCTAGGCTGACGTGAGGGTAACCGCTACTGGATCGCTAGGCTGACGTGAGGGTAACCGCTACTGAATCGCTAGGCTGACGTGAGGGTAACCGCTACTGGATCGCTAGGCTGACGTGAGGGTAACCGCTACTGGATCGCTAGGCTGACGTGAGGGTAACCGCTACTGGATCGCTAGGCTGACGTGAGGGTAACCGCTACTGGATCGCTAGGCTGACGTGAGGGTAACCGCTACTGGATCGCTAGGCTGACGTGAGGGTAACCGCTACTGGATCGCTAGGCTGACGTGAGGGTAACCGCTACTGGATCGCTAGGCTGAAGTTAGGGTAACCGCTACTGGATCGCTAGGCTGACGTGAGGGTAACCGCTACTGGATCGCTAGGCTGACGTGAGGGTAACCGCTACTGGATCGCTAGGCTGACGTAAGGGTAACCGCTACTGGATCGCTAGGCTGACGTGAGGGTAACCGCTACTGGATCGCTAGGCTGACGTGAGGGTAACCGCTACTGGATCGCTAGGCTGAAGTTAGGGTAACCGCTACTGGATCGCTAGGCTGAAGTTAGGGTAACCGCTACTGGATCGCTAGGCTGAAGTGAGGGTAACCGCTACTGGATCGCTAGGCTGAAGTGAGGGTAACCGCTACTGGATCGCTAGGCTGAAGTTAGGGTAACCGCTACTGGATCGCTAGGCTGACGTGAGGGTAACCGCTACTGGATCGCTAGGCTGAAGTGAGGGTAACCGCTACTGGATCGCTAGGCTGAAGTGAGGGTAACCGCTACTGGATCGCTAGGCTGACGTGAGGGTAACCGCTACTGGATCGCTAGGCTGCAGTTAGGGTAACCGCTACTGGATCGCTAGGCTATAGTGAGGGTAACCGCTACTGGATCGCTAGGCTAAAGTGAGGGTAACCGCTACTGGATCGCTAGGCTGAAGTTAGGGTAACCGCTACTGGATCGCTAGGCTAAAGTGAGGGTAACCGCTACTGGATCGCTAGGCTGAAGTGAGGGTAACCGCTACTGGATCGCTAGGCTGACGTGAGGGTAACCGCTACTGGATCGCTAGGCTGAAGTTAGGGTAACCGCTACTGGATCGCTAGGCTGAAGTTAGGGTAACCGCTACTGGATCGCTAGGCTGAAGTGAGGGTAACCGCTACTGGATCGCTAGGCTGAAGTGAGGGTAACCGCTACTGGATCGCTAGGCTGACGTGAGGGTAACCGCTACTGGATCGCTAGGCTGACGTGAGGGTAACCGCTACTGGATCGCTAGGCTGACGTGAGGGTAACCGCTACTGGATCGCTAGGCTGAAGTGAGGGTAACCGCTACTGGATCGCTAGGCTGAAGTGAGGGTAACCGCTACTGGATCGCTAGGCTGAAGTGAGGGTAACCGCTACTGGATCGCTAGGCTGAAGTTAGGGTAACCGCTACTGGATCGCTAGGCTGACGTGAGGGTAACCGCTACTGGATCGCTAGGCTGAAGTTAGGGTAACCGCTACTGGATCGCTAGGCTGAAGTGAGGGTAACCGCTACTGGATCGCTAGGCTGAAGTGAGGGTAACCGCTACTGGATCGCTAGGCTGACGTGAGGGTAACCGCTACTGGATCGCTAGGCTGAAGTGAGGGTAACCGCTACTGGATCGCTAGGCTGAAGTGAGGGTAACCGCTACTGGATCGCTAGGCTGAAGTGAGGGTAACCGCTACTGGATCGCTAGGCTGATGTGAGGGTAACCGCTACTGGATCGCTAGGCTGAAGTTAGGGTAACCGCTACTGGATCGCTAGGCTGACATGAGGGTAACCGCTACTGGATCGCTAGGCTGAAGTTAGGGTAACCGCTACTGGATCGCTAGGCTGACGTGAGGGTAACCGCTACTGGATCGCTAGGCTGAAGTTAGGGTAACCGCTACTGGATCGCTAGGCTGACGTGAGGGTAACCCGCTACTGGATCGCTAGGCTGACGTGAGAGTAACCGCTACTGGATCGCTAGGCTGCAGTTAGGGTAACCGCTACTGGATCGCTAGGCTAAAGTGAGGGTAACCGCTACTGGATCGCTAGGCTAAAGTGAGGGTAACCGCTACTGGATCGCTAGGCTGAAGTTAGGGTAACCGCTACTGGATCGCTAGGCTAAGTGAGGGTAACCGCTACTGGATCGCTAGGCTGAAGTGAGGGTAACCGCTACTGGGATCGCTAGGCTGACGTGAGGGTAACCGCTACTGGATCGCTAGGCTGAAGTGAGGGTAACCGCTACTGGTCGCTAGGCTGAAGTTAGGGTAACCGCTACTGGATCGCTAGGCTGAAGTTAGGGTAACCGCTACTTGGATCGCTAGGCTGAAGTGAGGGTAACCGCTACTGGATCGCTAGGCTGACGTGAGGGTAACCGCTACTGGATCGCTAGGCTGACGTGAGGGTAACCGCTACTGGATCGCTAGGCTGACGTGAGGGTAACCGCTACTGGATCGCTAGGCTGACGTGAGGGTAACCGCTACTGGATCGCTAGGCTGAAGTGAGGGTAACCGCTACTGGATCGCTAGGCTGAAGTGAGGGTAACCGCTACTGGATCGCTAGGCTGAAGTGAGGGTAACCGCTACTGGATCGCTAGGCTGAAGTGAGGGTAACCGCTACTGGATTCGCTAGGCTGACGTGAGGGTAACCGCTACTGGATCGCTAGGCTGAAGTTAGGGTAACCGCTACTGGATCGCTAGGCTGAAGTGAGGGTAACCGCTACTGGATCGCTAGGCTGAAGTGAGGGTAACCGCTACTGGATCGCTAGGCTGACGTGAGGGTAACCGCCTACTGGATCGCTAGCTGACGTGAGGGTAACCGCTACTGGATCGCTAGGCTGAAGTGAGGGTAACGGCTACTGGATCGCTAGGCTGAAGTGAGGGTAACCGCTACTGGATCGCTAGGCTGACGTGAGGGTAACCGCTACTGGATCGCTAGGCTGAAGTTAGGGTAAACCGCTACTGGATCGCTAGGCTGACGTGAGGGTAACCGCTACTGGATCGCTAGGCTGAAGTTAGGGTAACCGCTACTGGATCGCTAGGCTGACGTGAGGGTAACCGCTACTGGATCGCTAGGCTGAAGTGAGGGTAACCGCTACTGGATCGCTAGGCTGACGTGAGGGTAACCGCTACTGGATCGCTAGGCTGAAGTGAGGGTAACCGCTACTGGAGTCGCTAGGCTGACGTGAGGGTACCGCTACGGGATCGCTAGGCTGACGTGAGGGTAACCGCTACTGGATCGCTAGGCTGAAGTGAGGGTAACCGCTACTGGATCGCTAGGCTGACGTGAGGGTAACCGCTACTGGATCGCTAGGCTGAAGTGAGGGTAACCGCTACTGGATCGCTAGGCTGACGTGAGGGGTAACCGCTACTGGATCGCTAGGCTGAAGTGAGGGTAACCGCTACTGGATCGCTAGGCTGAAGTTAGGGGTAACCGCTACTGGATCGCTAGGCTAAAGTGAGGGTAACCGCCTACTGGGATCGCTAGGCTGAAGTTAGGGTAACCGCTACTGGATCGCTAGGCTGAAGTGAGGGTAACCGCTACTGGATCGCTAGGCTGAAGTTAGGGTAACCGCTACTGGATCGCTAGGCTGAAGTTAGGGTAACCGCTACTGGATCGCTAGGCTGAAGTTAGGGTAACCGCTACTGGATCGCTAGGCTGAAGTTAGGGTAACCGCTACTGGATCGCTAGGGCTGACGTGAGGGTAACCGCTACAGGATCGCTAGGCTAAAGTGAGGGTAACCGCTACAGGGATCGCTAGGCTGACGTGAGGGTAACCGCTACTGGATCGCTAGGCTGACGTGAGGGTAACCGCTACTGGATCGCTAGGCTGAAGTTAGGGTAACCGCTACTGGATCGCTAGGCTGAAGTGAGGGTAACCGCTACTGGATCGCTAGGCTGAAGTGAGGGTAACCGCTACTGGATCGCTAGGCTGAAGTGAGGGTAACCGCTACTGGATCGCTAGGCTGAAGTGAGGGTAACCGCTACTGAATCGCTAGGCTGAAGTGAGGGTAACCGCTACTTGGATCGCTAGGCTGACGTGAGGGTAACCCGCTACTGGATCGCTAGGCTGACGTGAGGGTAACCGCTACTGGATCGTTAGGCTGACGTGAGGGTAACCGCTACGGGATCGCTAGGCTGACGTGAGGGTAACCCGCTACGGGATCGCTAGGCTGACGTGAGGGTAACCGCTACTGGATCGCTAGGCTGAAGTGAGGGTAACCGCTACTGGATCGCTAGGCTGAAGTGAGGGTAACCGCTACTGGATCGCTAGGCTGAAGTGAGGGTAACCGCTACTGGATCGCTAGGCTGAAGTGAGGGTAACCGCTACTGGATCGCTAGGCTGAAGTGAGGGTAACCGCTACTGAATCGCTAGGCTGACGTGAGGGTAACCGCTACTGGATCGCTAGGCTGAAGTGAGGGTAACCGCTACTGGATCGCTAGGCTGAAGTGAGGGTAACCGCTACTGGATCGCTAGGCTGACGTGAGGGTAACCTCTACTGGATCGCTAGGCGTGACGTGAGGGTAACCGCTACTGAATCGCTAGGCTGACGTGAGGGTACCGCTACTGGATCGCTAGGCTGACGTGAGGGTAACCGCTACTGAATCGCTAGGCTGACGTGAGGGTAACCGCTACTGGATCGCTAGGCTGACGTGAGGGTAACCGCTACTGGATCGCTAGGCTGAAGTGAGGGTAACCGCTACTGGATCGCTAGGCTGACGTGAGGGTAACCGCTACTGGATCGCTAGGCTGCAGTTAGGGTAACCGCTACTGGGATCGCTAGGCTAAAGTGAGGGTAACCGCTACTGGATCGCTAGGCTAAAGTGAGGGTAACCGCTACTGGATCGCTAGGCTGAAGTTAGGGTAACCGCTACTGGATCGCTAGGGGCTAAAGTGAGGGTAACCGCTACTGGATCGCTAGGCTGAAGTTGAGGGTAACCGCTACTGGATCGCTAGGGCTGACGTGAGGGTAACCGCTACTGGATCGCTAGGCTGAAGTGAGGGTAACCGCTACTGGATCGCTAGGCTGAAGTTAGGGTAACCGCTACTGGATCGCTAGGCTGAAGTTAGGGTAACCGCTACTGGATCGCTAGGCTGAAGTGAGGGTAACCGCTACTGGATCGCTAGGCTGAAGTGAGGGTAACCGCTACTGGATCGCTAGGCTGACGTGAGGGTAACCGCTACTGGATCGCTAGGCTGACGTGAGGGTAACCGCTACTGGATCGCTAGGCTGACGTGAGGGTAACCGCTACTGGATCGCTAGGCTGAAGTGAGGGTAACCGCTACTGGATCGCTAGGCTGAAGTGAGGGTAACCGCTACTGGATCGCTAGGCTGAAGTGAGGGTAACCGCTACTGGATCGCTAGGCTGAAGTTAGGGTAACCGCTACTGGATCGCTAGGCTGACGTGAGGGTAACCGCTACGGATCGCTAGGCTGAAGTTAGGGTAACCGCTACTGGATCGCTAGGCTGAAGGAGGGTAACGCTACTGGATCGCTAGGCTGAAGTGAGGGTAACCGCTACTGGATCGCTAGGCTGACGTGAGGGTAACCGCTACTGGATCGCTAGGCTGACGTGAGGGTAACCGCTACTGGATCGCTAGGCTACAGTGAGGGTAACCGCTACTGGATCGCTAGCTGAAGTGAGGGTAACCGCTACTGGATCGCTAGGCTGATGTGAGGGTAACCTCTACTGGATCGCTAGGCTGAAGTTAGGGTAACCGCTACTGGATCGCTAGGCTGACGTGAGGGTAACCGCTACTGATCGCTAGGCTGAAGTTAGGGTAACCGCTACTGGATCGCTAGGCTGACGTGAGGGTAACCGCTACTGGATCGCTAGGCTGAAGTTAGGGTAACCGCTACTGGATCGCTAGCTGAAGTGAGGGTAACCGCTACTGGATCGCTAGGCTGACGGATGAGTAGGTAACCGCTACTGGATCGCTAGGCTGCAGTTAGGGTAACCGCTACTGGATCGCTAGGCTAAAGTGAGGGTAACCGCTACTGGATCGCTAGGCTAAAGTGAGGGTAACCGCTACTAGGATCGCTAGGCTGAAGTGAGGGTAACCGCAACTGGATCGCTAGGCTAAAGTGAGGGTAACCG
>NC_090648.1:13865158-13962658 GCF_040937935.1 Hyperolius riggenbachi
CTAGGCTGAAGTGAGGGTAACCGCTACTGGATCGCTAGGCTGAAGTTAGGGTAACCGCTACTGGATCGCTAGGCTGACGTGAGGGTAACCGCTACTGGATCGCTAGGCTGAAGTGAGGGTAACCGCTACTGGATCGCTAGGCTGAAGTGAGGGTAACCGCTACTGGATCGCTAGGCTGAAGTGAGGGTAACCGCTACTGGATCGCTAGGCTGACGTGAGGGTAACCGCTACTGGATCGCTAGGCTGACGTGAGGGTAACCGCTACTGGATCGCTAGGCTACAGTGAGGGTAACCGCTACTGGATCGCTAGGCTGAAGTGAGGGTAACCGCTACTGGATCGCTAGGCTGATGTGAGGGTAACCTCTACTGGATCGCTAGGCTGAAGTTAGGGTAACCGCTACTGGATCGCTAGGCTGACGTGAGGGTAACCGCTACTGGATCGCTAGGCTGAAGTTAGGGTAACCGCTACTGGATCGCTAGGCTGACGTGAGGGTAACCGCTACTGGATCGCTAGGCTGAAGTTAGGGTAACCGCTACTGGATCGCTAGGCTGAAGTGAGGGTAACCGCTACTGGATCGCTAGGCTGACGTGAGAGTAACCGCTACTGGATCGCTAGGCTGCAGTTAGGGTAACCGCTACTGGATCGCTAGGCTAAAGTGAGGGTAACCGCTACTGGATCGCTAGGCTAAAGTGAGGGTAACCGCTACTGGATCGCTAGGCTGAAGTTAGGGTAACCGCAACTGGATCGCTAGGCTAAAGTGAGGGTAACCGCTACTGGATCGCTAGGCTGAAGTCAGGGTAACCGCTACTGGATCGCTAGGCTGACGTGAGGTTAACCGCTACTGGATCGCTAGGCTGAAGTGAGGGTAACCGCTACTGGATCGCTAGGCTGAAGTTAGGGTAACCGCTACTGGATCGCTAGGCTGAAGTTAGGGTAACCGCTACTGGATCGCTAGGCTGAAGTGAGGGTAACCGCTACTGGATCGCTAGGCTGACGTGAGGGTAACCGCTACTGGATCGCTAGGCTGACGTGAGGGTAACCGCTACTGGATCGCTAGGCTGACGTGAGGGTAACCGCTACTGGATCGCTAGGCTGACGTGAGGGTAACCGCTACTGGATCGCTAGGCTGAAGTGAGGGTAACCGCTACTGGATTCGCTAGGCTGAAGTGAGGGTAACCGCTACTGGATCGCTAGGCTGAAGTGAGGGTAACCGCTACTGGATCGCTAGGCTGAAGTTAGGGTAACCGCTACTGGATCGCTAGGCTGACGTGAGGGTAACCGCTACTAGATCGCTAGGCTGAAGTTAGGGTAACCGCTACTGGATCGCTAGGCTGAAGTGAGGGTAACCGCTACTGGATCGCTAGGCTGAAGTGAGGGTAACCGCTACTGGATCGCTAGGCTGACGTGAGGGTAACCGCTACTGGATCGCTAGGCTGACGTGAGGGTAACCGCTACTGGATCGCTAGGCTGAAGTGAGGGTAACGGCTACTGGATCGCTAGGCTGAAGTGAGGGTAACCGCTACTGGATCGCTAGGCTGACGTGAGGGTAACCGCTACTGGATCGCTAGGCTGAAGTTAGGGTAACCGCTACTGGATCGCTAGGCTGACGTGAGGGTAACCGCTACTGGATCGCTAGGCTGAAGTTAGGGTAACCGCTACTGGATCGCTAGGCTGACGTGAGGGTAACCGCTACTGGATCGCTAGGCTGAAGTGAGGGTAACCGCTACTGGATCGCTAGGCTGACGTGAGGGTAACCGCTACGGGATCGCTAGGCTGACGTGAGGGTAACCGCTACTGGATCGCTAGGCTGAAGTGAGGGTAACCGCTACTGGATCGCTAGGCTGACGTGAGGGTAACCGCTACTGGATCGCTAGGCTGAAGTGAGGGTAACCGCTACTGGATCGCTAGGCTGACGTGAGGGTAACCGCTACTGGATCGCTAGGCTGAAGTGAGGGTAACCGCTACTGGATCGCTAGGCTGAAGTTAGGGTAACCGCTACTGGATCGCTAGGCTAAAGTGAGGGTAACCGCTACTGGATCGCTAGGCTGAAGTTAGGGTAACCGCTACTGGATCGCTAGGCTGAAGTGAGGGTAACCGCTACTGGATCGCTACGCTGAAGTGAGGGTAACCGCTACTGGATCGCTAGGCTGAAGTTAGGGTAACCGCTACTGGATCGCTAGGCTGAAGTTAGGGTAACCGCTACTGGATCGCTAGGCTGAAGTTAGGGTAACCGCTACTGGATCGCTAGGCTAAAGTGAGGGTAACCGCTACTGGATCGCTAGGCTGACGTGAGGGTAACCGCTACAGGATCGCTAGGCTGAAGTGAGGGTAACCGCTACTGGATCGCTAGGCTGAAGTGAGGGTAACCGCTACTGGATCGCTAGGCTGAAGTGAGGGTAACCGCTACTGGATCGCTAGGCTGAAGTGAGGGTAACCGCTACTGGATCGCTAGGCTGAAGTGAGGGTAACCGCTACTGGATCGCTAGGCTGAAGTGAGGGTAACCGCTACTGGATCGCTAGGCTGACGTGAGGGTAACCGCTACTGGATCGCTAGGCTGACGTGAGGGTAACCGCTACTGGATCGCTAGGCTGACGTGAGGGTAACCGCTACGGGATCGCTAGGCTGACGTGAGGGTAACCGCTACGGGATCGCTAGGCTGACGTGAGGGTAACCGCTACGGGATCGCTAGGCTGAAGTTAGGGTAACCGCTACTGGATCGCTAGGCTGAAGTTAGGGTAACCGCTACTGGATCGCTAGGCTGACGTGAGGGTAACCGCTACTGGATCGCTAGGCTGACGTGAGGGTAACCGCTACTGGATCGCTAGGCTGAAGTGAGGGTAACCGCTACTGAATCGCTAGGCTGACGTGAGGGTAACCGCTACTGGATCGCTAGGCTGAAGTGAGGGTAACCGCTACTGGATCGCTAGGCTGAAGTGAGGGTAACCGCTACTGGATCGCTAGGCTGACGTGAGGGTAACCGCTACTGGATCGCTAGGCTGACGTGAGGGTAACCGCTACTGAATCGCTAGGCTGAAGTGAGGGTAACCGCTACTGGATCGCTAGGCTGACGTGAGGGTAACCGCTACTGGATCGCTAGGCTGACGTGAGGGTAACCGCTACTGGATCGCTAGGCTGACGTGAGGGTAACCGCTACTGGATCGCTAGGCTGACGTGAGGGTAACCGCTACTGAATCGCTAGGCTGACGTGAGGGTAACCGCTACTGGATCGCTAGGCTGACGTGAGGGTAACCGCTACTGGATCGCTAGGCTGACGTGAGGGTAACCGCTACTGGATCGCTAGGCTGACGTGAGGGTAACCGCTACTGGATCGCTAGGCTGACGTGAGGGTAACCGCTACTGGATCGCTAGGCTGACGTGAGGGTAACCGCTACTGGATCGCTAGGCTGACGTGAGGGTAACCGCTACTGGATCGCTAGGCTGAAGTTAGGGTAACCGCTACTGGATCGCTAGGCTGACGTGAGGGTAACCGCTACTGGATCGCTAGGCTGACGTGAGGGTAACCGCTACTGGATCGCTAGGCTGACGTAAGGGTAACCGCTACTGGATCGCTAGGCTGACGTGAGGGTAACCGCTACTGGATCGCTAGGCTGACGTGAGGGTAACCGCTACTGGATCGCTAGGCTGAAGTTAGGGTAACCGCTACTGGATCGCTAGGCTGAAGTTAGGGTAACCGCTACTGGATCGCTAGGCTGAAGTGAGGGTAACCGCTACTGGATCGCTAGGCTGAAGTGAGGGTAACCGCTACTGGATCGCTAGGCTGAAGTTAGGGTAACCGCTACTGGATCGCTAGGCTGACGTGAGGGTAACCGCTACTGGATCGCTAGGCTGAAGTGAGGGTAACCGCTACTGGATCGCTAGGCTGAAGTGAGGGTAACCGCTACTGGATCGCTAGGCTGACGTGAGGGTAACCGCTACTGGATCGCTAGGCTGCAGTTAGGGTAACCGCTACTGGATCGCTAGGCTATAGTGAGGGTAACCGCTACTGGATCGCTAGGCTAAAGTGAGGGTAACCGCTACTGGATCGCTAGGCTGAAGTTAGGGTAACCGCTACTGGATCGCTAGGCTAAAGTGAGGGTAACCGCTACTGGATCGCTAGGCTGAAGTGAGGGTAACCGCTACTGGATCGCTAGGCTGACGTGAGGGTAACCGCTACTGGATCGCTAGGCTGAAGTTAGGGTAACCGCTACTGGATCGCTAGGCTGAAGTTAGGGTAACCGCTACTGGATCGCTAGGCTGAAGTGAGGGTAACCGCTACTGGATCGCTAGGCTGAAGTGAGGGTAACCGCTACTGGATCGCTAGGCTGACGTGAGGGTAACCGCTACTGGATCGCTAGGCTGACGTGAGGGTAACCGCTACTGGATCGCTAGGCTGACGTGAGGGTAACCGCTACTGGATCGCTAGGCTGAAGTGAGGGTAACCGCTACTGGATCGCTAGGCTGAAGTGAGGGTAACCGCTACTGGATCGCTAGGCTGAAGTGAGGGTAACCGCTACTGGATCGCTAGGCTGAAGTTAGGGTAACCGCTACTGGATCGCTAGGCTGACGTGAGGGTAACCGCTACTGGATCGCTAGGCTGAAGTTAGGGTAACCGCTACTGGATCGCTAGGCTGAAGTGAGGGTAACCGCTACTGGATCGCTAGGCTGAAGTGAGGGTAACCGCTACTGGATCGCTAGGCTGACGTGAGGGTAACCGCTACTGGATCGCTAGGCTGAAGTGAGGGTAACCGCTACTGGATCGCTAGGCTGAAGTGAGGGTAACCGCTACTGGATCGCTAGGCTGAAGTGAGGGTAACCGCTACTGGATCGCTAGGCTGATGTGAGGGTAACCGCTACTGGATCGCTAGGCTGAAGTTAGGGTAACCGCTACTGGATCGCTAGGCTGACATGAGGGTAACCGCTACTGGATCGCTAGGCTGAAGTTAGGGTAACCGCTACTGGATCGCTAGGCTGACGTGAGGGTAACCGCTACTGGATCGCTAGGCTGAAGTTAGGGTAACCGCTACTGGATCGCTAGGCTGACGTGAGGGTAACCGCTACTGGATCGCTAGGCTGACGTGAGAGTAACCGCTACTGGATCGCTAGGCTGCAGTTAGGGTAACCGCTACTGGATCGCTAGGCTAAAGTGAGGGTAACCGCTACTGGATCGCTAGGCTAAAGTGAGGGTAACCGCTACTGGATCGCTAGGCTGAAGTTAGGGTAACCGCTACTGGATCGCTAGGCTAAAGTGAGGGTAACCGCTACTGGATCGCTAGGCTGAAGTGAGGGTAACCGCTACTGGATCGCTAGGCTGACGTGAGGGTAACCGCTACTGGATCGCTAGGCTGAAGTGAGGGTAACCGCTACTGGTCGCTAGGCTGAAGTTAGGGTAACCGCTACTGGATCGCTAGGCTGAAGTTAGGGTAACCGCTACTGGATCGCTAGGCTGAAGTGAGGGTAACCGCTACTGGATCGCTAGGCTGACGTGAGGGTAACCGCTACTGGATCGCTAGGCTGACGTGAGGGTAACCGCTACTGGATCGCTAGGCTGACGTGAGGGTAACCGCTACTGGATCGCTAGGCTGACGTGAGGGTAACCGCTACTGGATCGCTAGGCTGAAGTGAGGGTAACCGCTACTGGATCGCTAGGCTGAAGTGAGGGTAACCGCTACTGGATCGCTAGGCTGAAGTGAGGGTAACCGCTACTGGATCGCTAGGCTGAAGTGAGGGTAACCGCTACTGGATCGCTAGGCTGACGTGAGGGTAACCGCTACTGGATCGCTAGGCTGAAGTTAGGGTAACCGCTACTGGATCGCTAGGCTGAAGTGAGGGTAACCGCTACTGGATCGCTAGGCTGAAGTGAGGGTAACCGCTACTGGATCGCTAGGCTGACGTGAGGGTAACCGCTACTGGATCGCTAGGCTGACGTGAGGGTAACCGCTACTGGATCGCTAGGCTGAAGTGAGGGTAACGGCTACTGGATCGCTAGGCTGAAGTGAGGGTAACCGCTACTGGATCGCTAGGCTGACGTGAGGGTAACCGCTACTGGATCGCTAGGCTGAAGTTAGGGTAACCGCTACTGGATCGCTAGGCTGACGTGAGGGTAACCGCTACTGGATCGCTAGGCTGAAGTTAGGGTAACCGCTACTGGATCGCTAGGCTGACGTGAGGGTAACCGCTACTGGATCGCTAGGCTGAAGTGAGGGTAACCGCTACTGGATCGCTAGGCTGACGTGAGGGTAACCGCTACTGGATCGCTAGGCTGAAGTGAGGGTAACCGCTACTGGATCGCTAGGCTGACGTGAGGGTAACCGCTACGGGATCGCTAGGCTGACGTGAGGGTAACCGCTACTGGATCGCTAGGCTGAAGTGAGGGTAACCGCTACTGGATCGCTAGGCTGACGTGAGGGTAACCGCTACTGGATCGCTAGGCTGAAGTGAGGGTAACCGCTACTGGATCGCTAGGCTGACGTGAGGGTAACCGCTACTGGATCGCTAGGCTGAAGTGAGGGTAACCGCTACTGGATCGCTAGGCTGAAGTTAGGGTAACCGCTACTGGATCGCTAGGCTAAAGTGAGGGTAACCGCTACTGGATCGCTAGGCTGAAGTTAGGGTAACCGCTACTGGATCGCTAGGCTGAAGTGAGGGTAACCGCTACTGGATCGCTAGGCTGAAGTTAGGGTAACCGCTACTGGATCGCTAGGCTGAAGTTAGGGTAACCGCTACTGGATCGCTAGGCTGAAGTTAGGGTAACCGCTACTGGATCGCTAGGCTGAAGTTAGGGTAACCGCTACTGGATCGCTAGGCTGACGTGAGGGTAACCGCTACAGGATCGCTAGGCTAAAGTGAGGGTAACCGCTACAGGATCGCTAGGCTGACGTGAGGGTAACCGCTACTGGATCGCTAGGCTGACGTGAGGGTAACCGCTACTGGATCGCTAGGCTGAAGTTAGGGTAACCGCTACTGGATCGCTAGGCTGAAGTGAGGGTAACCGCTACTGGATCGCTAGGCTGAAGTGAGGGTAACCGCTACTGGATCGCTAGGCTGAAGTGAGGGTAACCGCTACTGGATCGCTAGGCTGAAGTGAGGGTAACCGCTACTGAATCGCTAGGCTGAAGTGAGGGTAACCGCTACTGGATCGCTAGGCTGACGTGAGGGTAACCGCTACTGGATCGCTAGGCTGACGTGAGGGTAACCGCTACTGGATCGTTAGGCTGACGTGAGGGTAACCGCTACGGGATCGCTAGGCTGACGTGAGGGTAACCGCTACGGGATCGCTAGGCTGACGTGAGGGTAACCGCTACTGGATCGCTAGGCTGAAGTGAGGGTAACCGCTACTGGATCGCTAGGCTGAAGTGAGGGTAACCGCTACTGGATCGCTAGGCTGAAGTGAGGGTAACCGCTACTGGATCGCTAGGCTGAAGTGAGGGTAACCGCTACTGGATCGCTAGGCTGAAGTGAGGGTAACCGCTACTGAATCGCTAGGCTGACGTGAGGGTAACCGCTACTGGATCGCTAGGCTGAAGTGAGGGTAACCGCTACTGGATCGCTAGGCTGAAGTGAGGGTAACCGCTACTGGATCGCTAGGCTGACGTGAGGGTAACCTCTACTGGATCGCTAGGCTGACGTGAGGGTAACCGCTACTGAATCGCTAGGCTGACGTGAGGGTAACCGCTACTGGATCGCTAGGCTGACGTGAGGGTAACCGCTACTGAATCGCTAGGCTGACGTGAGGGTAACCGCTACTGGATCGCTAGGCTGACGTGAGGGTAACCGCTACTGGATCGCTAGGCTGAAGTGAGGGTAACCGCTACTGGATCGCTAGGCTGACGTGAGGGTAACCGCTACTGGATCGCTAGGCTGCAGTTAGGGTAACCGCTACTGGATCGCTAGGCTAAAGTGAGGGTAACCGCTACTGGATCGCTAGGCTAAAGTGAGGGTAACCGCTACTGGATCGCTAGGCTGAAGTTAGGGTAACCGCTACTGGATCGCTAGGCTAAAGTGAGGGTAACCGCTACTGGATCGCTAGGCTGAAGTGAGGGTAACCGCTACTGGATCGCTAGGCTGACGTGAGGGTAACCGCTACTGGATCGCTAGGCTGAAGTGAGGGTAACCGCTACTGGATCGCTAGGCTGAAGTTAGGGTAACCGCTACTGGATCGCTAGGCTGAAGTTAGGGTAACCGCTACTGGATCGCTAGGCTGAAGTGAGGGTAACCGCTACTGGATCGCTAGGCTGAAGTGAGGGTAACCGCTACTGGATCGCTAGGCTGACGTGAGGGTAACCGCTACTGGATCGCTAGGCTGACGTGAGGGTAACCGCTACTGGATCGCTAGGCTGACGTGAGGGTAACCGCTACTGGATCGCTAGGCTGAAGTGAGGGTAACCGCTACTGGATCGCTAGGCTGAAGTGAGGGTAACCGCTACTGGATCGCTAGGCTGAAGTGAGGGTAACCGCTACTGGATCGCTAGGCTGAAGTTAGGGTAACCGCTACTGGATCGCTAGGCTGACGTGAGGGTAACCGCTACTGGATCGCTAGGCTGAAGTTAGGGTAACCGCTACTGGATCGCTAGGCTGAAGTGAGGGTAACCGCTACTGGATCGCTAGGCTGAAGTGAGGGTAACCGCTACTGGATCGCTAGGCTGACGTGAGGGTAACCGCTACTGGATCGCTAGGCTGACGTGAGGGTAACCGCTACTGGATCGCTAGGCTACAGTGAGGGTAACCGCTACTGGATCGCTAGGCTGAAGTGAGGGTAACCGCTACTGGATCGCTAGGCTGATGTGAGGGTAACCTCTACTGGATCGCTAGGCTGAAGTTAGGGTAACCGCTACTGGATCGCTAGGCTGACGTGAGGGTAACCGCTACTGGATCGCTAGGCTGAAGTTAGGGTAACCGCTACTGGATCGCTAGGCTGACGTGAGGGTAACCGCTACTGGATCGCTAGGCTGAAGTTAGGGTAACCGCTACTGGATCGCTAGGCTGAAGTGAGGGTAACCGCTACTGGATCGCTAGGCTGACGTGAGAGTAACCGCTACTGGATCGCTAGGCTGCAGTTAGGGTAACCGCTACTGGATCGCTAGGCTAAAGTGAGGGTAACCGCTACTGGATCGCTAGGCTAAAGTGAGGGTAACCGCTACTGGATCGCTAGGCTGAAGTTAGGGTAACCGCAACTGGATCGCTAGGCTAAAGTGAGGGTAACCGCTACTGGATCGCTAGGCTGAAGTCAGGGTAACCGCTACTGGATCGCTAGGCTGACGTGAGGTTAACCGCTACTGGATCGCTAGGCTGAAGTGAGGGTAACCGCTACTGGATCGCTAGGCTGAAGTTAGGGTAACCGCTACTGGATCGCTAGGCTGAAGTTAGGGTAACCGCTACTGGATCGCTAGGCTGAAGTGAGGGTAACCGCTACTGGATCGCTAGGCTGACGTGAGGGTAACCGCTACTGGATCGCTAGGCTGACGTGAGGGTAACCGCTACTGGATCGCTAGGCTGACGTGAGGGTAACCGCTACTGGATCGCTAGGCTGACGTGAGGGTAACCGCTACTGGATCGCTAGGCTGAAGTGAGGGTAACCGCTACTGGATCGCTAGGCTGAAGTGAGGGTAACCGCTACTGGATCGCTAGGCTGAAGTGAGGGTAACCGCTACTGGATCGCTAGGCTGAAGTTAGGGTAACCGCTACTGGATCGCTAGGCTGACGTGAGGGTAACCGCTACTAGATCGCTAGGCTGAAGTTAGGGTAACCGCTACTGGATCGCTAGGCTGAAGTGAGGGTAACCGCTACTGGATCGCTAGGCTGAAGTGAGGGTAACCGCTACTGGATCGCTAGGCTGACGTGAGGGTAACCGCTACTGGATCGCTAGGCTGACGTGAGGGTAACCGCTACTGGATCGCTAGGCTGAAGTGAGGGTAACGGCTACTGGATCGCTAGGCTGAAGTGAGGGTAACCGCTACTGGATCGCTAGGCTGACGTGAGGGTAACCGCTACTGGATCGCTAGGCTGAAGTTAGGGTAACCGCTACTGGATCGCTAGGCTGACGTGAGGGTAACCGCTACTGGATCGCTAGGCTGAAGTTAGGGTAACCGCTACTGGATCGCTAGGCTGACGTGAGGGTAACCGCTACTGGATCGCTAGGCTGAAGTGAGGGTAACCGCTACTGGATCGCTAGGCTGACGTGAGGGTAACCGCTACGGGATCGCTAGGCTGACGTGAGGGTAACCGCTACTGGATCGCTAGGCTGAAGTGAGGGTAACCGCTACTGGATCGCTAGGCTGACGTGAGGGTAACCGCTACTGGATCGCTAGGCTGAAGTGAGGGTAACCGCTACTGGATCGCTAGGCTGACGTGAGGGTAACCGCTACTGGATCGCTAGGCTGAAGTGAGGGTAACCGCTACTGGATCGCTAGGCTGAAGTTAGGGTAACCGCTACTGGATCGCTAGGCTAAAGTGAGGGTAACCGCTACTGGATCGCTAGGCTGAAGTTAGGGTAACCGCTACTGGATCGCTAGGCTGAAGTGAGGGTAACCGCTACTGGATCGCTACGCTGAAGTGAGGGTAACCGCTACTGGATCGCTAGGCTGAAGTTAGGGTAACCGCTACTGGATCGCTAGGCTGAAGTTAGGGTAACCGCTACTGGATCGCTAGGCTGAAGTTAGGGTAACCGCTACTGGATCGCTAGGCTAAAGTGAGGGTAACCGCTACTGGATCGCTAGGCTGACGTGAGGGTAACCGCTACAGGATCGCTAGGCTGACGTGAGGGTAACCGCTACTGGATCGCTAGGCTGAAGTGAGGGTAACCGCTACTGGATCGCTAGGCTGAAGTGAGGGTAACCGCTACTGGATCGCTAGGCTGAAGTGAGGGTAACCGCTACTGGATCGCTAGGCTGAAGTGAGGGTAACCGCTACTGGATCGCTAGGCTGAAGTGAGGGTAACCGCTACTGGATCGCTAGGCTGAAGTGAGGGTAACCGCTACTGGATCGCTAGGCTGACGTGAGGGTAACCGCTACTGGATCGCTAGGCTGACGTGAGGGTAACCGCTACTGGATCGCTAGGCTGACGTGAGGGTAACCGCTACGGGATCGCTAGGCTGACGTGAGGGTAACCGCTACGGGATCGCTAGGCTGACGTGAGGGTAACCGCTACGGGATCGCTAGGCTGAAGTTAGGGTAACCGCTACTGGATCGCTAGGCTGAAGTTAGGGTAACCGCTACTGGATCGCTAGGCTGAAGTTAGGGTAACCGCTACTGGATCGCTAGGCTGACGTGAGGGTAACCGCTACTGGATCGCTAGGCTGAAGTGAGGGTAACCGCTACTGAATCGCTAGGCTGACGTGAGGGTAACCGCTACTGGATCGCTAGGCTGAAGTGAGGGTAACCGCTACTGGATCGCTAGGCTGAAGTGAGGGTAACCGCTACTGGATCGCTAGGCTGACGTGAGGGTAACCGCTACTGGATCGCTAGGCTGACGTGAGGGTAACCGCTACTGAATCGCTAGGCTGAAGTGAGGGTAACCGCTACTGGATCGCTAGGCTGACGTGAGGGTAACCGCTACTGGATCGCTAGGCTGACGTGAGGGTAACCGCTACTGAATCGCTAGGCTGACGTGAGGGTAACCGCTACTGGATCGCTAGGCTGACGTGAGGGTAACCGCTACTGAATCGCTAGGCTGACGTGAGGGTAACCGCTACTGGATCGCTAGGCTGACGTGAGGGTAACCGCTACTGGATCGCTAGGCTGACGTGAGGGTAACCGCTACTGGATCGCTAGGCTGACGTGAGGGTAACCGCTACTGGATCGCTAGGCTGACGTGAGGGTAACCGCTACTGGATCGCTAGGCTGACGTGAGGGTAACCGCTACTGGATCGCTAGGCTGACGTGAGGGTAACCACTACTGGATCGCTAGGCTGACGTGAGGGTAACCACTACTGGATCTCTAGGCTGAAGTGAGGGTAACCGCTACTGGATCGCTAGGTTGACGTGAGGGTAACCGCTACTGGATCGCTAGGCTGAAGTTAGGGTAACCGCTACTGGATCGCTAGGCTGACGTGAGGGTAACCACTACTGGATCGCTAGGCTGAAGTGAGGGTAACCACTACTGGATCGCTAGGCTGAAGTGAGGGTAACCGCTACTGGATCACTAGGCTGACGTAAGGGTAACCGCTACTGGATCGCTAGGCTGAAGTTAGGGTAACCGCTACTGGATCGCTAGGCTTAAGGTTAGGGTAACCGCTACTAGATCGCTAGGCTGACGTGAGGGTAACCGCTACTGGATCGCTAGGCTGAAGTGAGGGTAACCGCTACTGGATCGCTAGGCTGAAGTTAGGGTAACCGCTACTGGATCGCTAGGCTGAAGTTAGGGTAACTGCTACTGGATCGCTAGGCTGAAGTTAGGGTAACCGCTACTGGATCGCTAGGCTGACGTGAGGGTAATCGCTACTGGATCGCTAGGCTGACGTGAGGGTAACCGCTACTGGATCGCTAGGCTGAAGTAAGGGTAACCACTACTGGATCGATAGGCTGAAGTGAGGGTAACCGCTACTGGATCGCTAGGCTGACGTAAGGGTAACCGCTACTGGATCGCTAGGCTGAAGTTAGGGTAACCGCTACTGGATCGCTAGGCTTAAGGTTAGGGTAACCGCTACTGGATCGCTAGGCTGACGTGAGGGTAACCGCTACTGGATCGCTAGGCTGAAGTGAGGGTAACCGCTACTGGATCGCTAGGCTGAAGTTAGGGTAACCGCTACTGGATCGCTAGGCTGAAGTTAGGGTAACTGCTACTGGATCGCTAGGCTGAAGTTAGGGTAACTGCTACTGGATCGCTAGGCTGACGTGAGGGTAACCGCTACTGGATCGCTAGGCTGACGTTAGGGTAACCGCTACTGGATCGCTAGGCTTAAGGTTAGGGTAACCGCTACTGGATCGCTAGGCTGACGTGAGGGTAACCGCTACTGGATCGCTAGGCTGACGTGAGGGTAACCGCTACTGGATCGCTAGGCTGACGTGAGGGTAAATGCTACTGGATCGCTAGGCTGACGTGAGGGTAACCGCTACTGGATCGCTAGGCTGAAGTGAGGGTAACCGCTACTGGATCGCTAGGCTGACGTGAGGGTAACCGCTATTGGATCGCTAGGCTGACGTGAGGGTAACCGCTACTGGATCGCTAGGCTGAAGTGAGGGTAACCGCTACTGGATCGCTAGGCTGACGTGAGGGTAACCGCTACTGGATCGCTAGGCTGAAGTTAGGGTAACCGCTACTGGATCGCTAGGCTGAAGTTAGGGTAACCGCTACTGGATCGCTAGGCTGAAGTGAGGGTAACCGCTACTGGATCGCTAGGCTGAAGATAGGGCAACCGCTACTGGATCGCTAGGCTGAAGTGAGGGTAACCGCTACTGGATCGCTAGGCTGACGTGAGGGTAACCGCTACTGGATCGCTAGGCTGAAGTGAGGGTAACCGCTACTGGATCGCTAGGCTGAAGTGAGGGTAACCGCTACTGGATCGCTAGGCTGAAGTGAGGGTAGCCGCTACTGGATCGCTAGGCTGAAGTTAGGGTAACCGCTACTGGATCGCTAGGCTGACGTGAGGGTAACCGCTACTGGATCGCTAGGCTGACGTGAGGGTAACCGCTACTGGATCGCTAGGCTGACGTGAGGGTAACCGCTACTGGATCGCTAGGCTGACGTGAGGGTAACCGCTACTGGATCGCTAGGCTGACGTGAGGGTAACCGCTACTGGATCGCTAGGCTGAAGTGAGGGTAACCGCTACTGGATCGCTAGGCTGAAGTGAGGGTAACCGCTACTGGATCGCTAGGCTGACGTGAGGGTAACCGCTACTGGATCGCTAGGCTGACGTGAGGGTAACCGCTACTGGATCGCTAGGCTGAAGTGAGGGTAACCGCTACTGGATCGCTAGGCTGAAGTGAGGGTAACCACTACTGGATCGCTAGGCTAAAGTGAGGGTAACCGCTACTGGATCGCTAGGCTGACGTGAGGGTAACCGCTACTGGATCGCTAGGCTGAAGTGAGGGTAACCGCTACTGGATCTCTAGGCTGAAGTGAGGGTAACCGCTACTGGATCACTAGGCTGAAGTTAGGGTAACCACTACTGGATCGCTAGGCTGATGTGAGGGTAACCGCTACTGGATCGCTAGGCTGAAGTTAGGGTAACCGCTACTGGATCGCTAGGCTAAAGTGAGGGTAACCACTACTGGATCGCTAGGCTGAAGTTAGGGTAACCGCTACTGGATCGCTAGGCTAAAGTGAGGGTAACCACTACTGGATCGCTAGGCTGAAGTTAGGGTAACCGCTACTGGATCGCTAGGCTGACGTGAGGTTAACCGCTACTGGATCGCTAGGCTGAAGTGAGGGTAACCGCTACTGGATCGCTAGGCTGACGTGAGGGTAACCGCTACTAGATCGCTAGGCTGAAGTGAGGGTAACCACTACTGGATCGCTAGGCTAAAGTGAAGGTAACCGCTACTGGATCGCTAGGCTGACGTGAGGGTAACCGCTATTGGATCGCTAGGCTGACGTGAGGGTAACCGCTACTGGATCGCTAGGCTGAAGTTAGGGTAACCGCTACTGGATCGCTAGGCTGACGTGAGGGTAACCGCTACTGGATCACTAGGCTGAAGTGAGGGTAACCGCTACTGGATCGCTAGGCTGACGTGAGGGTAACCGCTACTGGATCGCTAGGCTGACGTGAGGGTAACCGCTACTGGATCGCTAGGCTGAAGTGAGGGTAACCACTACTGGATCGCTAGGCTGACGTGAGGGTAACCACTACGGGATCGCTAGGCTGACATAAGGGTAACCGCTACTGGATCGCTAGGCTGACGTGAGGGTAACCGCTACTGGATCGCTAGGCTGACGTAAGGGTAACCGCTACTGGATCGCTAGGCTGACGTGAGGGTAACCGCTACTGGATCGCTAGGCTGACGTGAGGGTAACCGCTACTGGATCGCTAGGCTGACGTGAGGGTAACCGCTACTGGATCGCTAGGCTGACGTGAGGGTAACCGCTACTGGATCGCTAGGCTGACGTGAGGGTAACCGCTACTGGATCGCTAGGCTGAAGTAAGGGTAACCGCTACTGGATCGCTAGGCTGACGTGAGGGTAACCGCTACTGGATCGCTAGGCTGACGTGAGGGTAACCGCTACTGGATCGCTAGGCTGACGTGAGGGTAACCGCTACTGGATCGCTAGGCTGAAGTGAGGGTAACCGCTACTGGATCGCTAGGCTGAAGTGAGGGTAACCGCTACTGGATCGCTAGGCTGACGTGAGGGTAACCGCTACTGGATCGCTAGGCTGACGTGAGGGTAACCGCTACTGGATCGCTAGGCTGAAGTGAGGGTAACCGCTACTGGATCGCTAGGCTGAAGTGAGGGTAACCACTACTGGATCGCTAGGCTGAAGTGAGGGTAACCACTACTGGATCGCTAGGCTAAAGTGAGGGTAACCGCTACTGGATCGCTAGGCTGACGTGAGGGTAACCGCTACTGGATCGCTAGGCTGAAGTGAGGGTAACCGCTACTGGATCTCTAGGCTGAAGTGAGGGTAACCGCTACTGGATCACTAGGCTGAAGTTAGGGTAACCACTACTGGATCGCTAGGCTGACGTGAGGGTAACCGCTACTGGATCGCTAGGCTGAAGTTAGGGTAACCGCTACTGGATCGCTAGGCTAAAGTGAGGGTAACCACTACTGGATCGCTAGGCTGAAGTTAGGGTAACCGCTACTGGATCGCTAGGCTAAAGTGAGGGTAACCACTACTGGATCGCTAGGCTGAAGTTAGGGTAACCGCTACTGGATCGCTAGGCTGACGTGAGGGTAACCGCTACTGGATCGCTAGGCTGAAGTGAGGGTAACCACTACTGGATCGCTAGGCTGACGTGAGGGTAACCGCTACTGGATCGCTAGGCTGAAGTGAGGGTAACCACTACTGGATCGCTAGGCTAAAGTGAGGGTAACCGCTACTGGATCGCTAGGCTGACGTGAGGGTAACCGCTACTGGATCGCTAGGCTGACGTGAGGGTAACCGCTACTGGATCGCTAGGCTGAAGTTAGGGTAACCGCTACTGGATCGCTAGGCTGACGTGAGGGTAACCGCTACTGGATCACTAGGCTGAAGTGAGGGTAACCGCTACTGGATCGCTAGGCTGACGTGAGGGTAACCGCTACTGGATCGCTAGGCTGACGTGAGGGTAACCACTACTGGATCGCTAGGCTGAAGTGAGGGTAACCACTACTGGATCGCTAGGCTGACGTGAGGGTAACCACTACGGGATCGCTAGGCTGACATAAGGGTAACCGCTACTGGATCGCTAGGCTGACGTGAGGGTAACCGCTACTGGATCGCTAGGCTGACGTAAGGGTAACCGCTACTGGATCGCTAGGCTGACGTGAGGGTAACCGCTACTGGATCGCTAGGCTGACGTGAGGGTAACCGCTACTGGATCGCTAGGCTGACGTGAGGGTAACCGCTACTGGATCGCTAGGCTGACGTGAGGGTAACCGCTACTGGATCGCTAGGCTGACGTGAGGGTAACCACTACTGGATCGCTAGGCTGAAGTTAGGGTAACCACTACTGGATCGCTAGGCTGACGTGAGGGTAACCGCTACTGGATCGCTAGGCTGAAGTTAGGGTAACCGCTACTGGATCGCTAGGCTAAAGTGAGGGTAACCACTACTGCATCGCTAGGCTGAAGTTAGGGTAACCGCTACTGGATCGCTAGGCTAAAGTGAGGGTAACCGCTACTGGATCGCTAGGCTGAAGTTAGGGTAACCGCTACTGGATCGCTAGGCTGACGTGAGGGTAACCGCTACTGGATCGCTAGGCTGAAGTGAGGGTAACCGCTACTGGATCGCTAGGCTGACGTGAGGGTAACCGCTACTGGATCGCTAGGCTGAAGTGAGGGTAACCACTACTGGATCGCTAGGCTAAAGTGAGGGTAACCGCTACTGGATCGCTAGGCTGACGTGAGGGTAACCGCTACTGGATCGCTAGGCTGACGTGAGGGTAACCGCTACTGGATCGCTAGGCTGAAGTTAGGGTAACCGCTACTGGATCGCTAGGCTGACGTGAGGGTAACCGCTACTGGATCGCTAGGCTGAAGTGAGGGTAACCGCTACTGGATCGCTAGGCTGACGTGAGGGTAACCGTTACTGGATCGCTAGGCTGACGTGAGGGTAACCACTACTGGATCGCTAGGCTGAAGTGAGGGTAACCACTACTGGATCGCTAGGCTGACGTGAGGGTAACCACTACGGGATCGCTAGGCTGACGTAAGGGTAACCGCTACTGGATCGCTAGGCTGACGTGAGGGTAACCGCTACTGGATCGCTAGGCTGACGTAAGGGTAACCGCTACTGGATCGCTAGGCTGACGTGAGGGTAACCGCTACTGGATCGCTAGGCTGACGTGAGGGTAACCGCTACTGGATCGCTAGGCTGACGTGAGGGTAACCGCTACTGGATCGCTAGGCTGACGTGAGGGTAACCGCTACTGGATCGCTAGGCTGACGTGAGGGTAACCGCTACTGGATCGCTAGGCTGAAGTTAGGGTAACCGCTACTGGATCGCTAGGCTGAAGTGAGGGTAACCGCTACTGGATCGCTAGGCTGACGTGAGGGTAACCGCTACTGGATCGCTAGGCTGACGTGAGGGTAACCGCTACTGGATCGCTAGGCTGACGTGAGGGTAACCGCTACTGGATCGCTAGGCTGAAGTTAGGGTAACCGCTACTGGATCGCTAGGCTGACGTGAGGGTAACCGCTACTGGATCGCTAGGCTGCAGTTAGGGTAACTGCTACTGGATCGCTAGGCTAAAGTGAGGGTAACTGCTACTGGATCGCTAGGCTAAAGTGAGGGTAACCGCTACTGGATCGCTAGGCTGAAGTGAGGGTAACCGCTACTGGATCGCTAGGCTGAAGTGAGGGTAACCGCTACTGGATCGCTAGGCTAAAGTGAGGGTAACCGCTACTGGATCGCTAGGCTGACGTGAGGGTAACCGCTACTGGATCGCTAGGCTGAAGTGAGGGTAACCGCTACTGGATCGCTAGGCTAAAGTGAGGGTAACCGCTACTGGATCGCTAGGCTGACGTGAGGGTAACCGCTACTGGATCGCTAGGCTGAAGTGAGGGTAACCGCTACTGGATCGCTAGGCTGAAGTTAGGGTAACCGCTACTGGATCGCTAGGCTGACGTGAGGGTAACCGCTACTGGATCGCTAGGCTGACGTGAGGGTAACCGCTACTGGATCGCTAGGCTGACGTGAGGGTAACCGCTACTGGATCGCTAGGCTGACGTGAGGGTAACCGCTACTGGATCGCTAGGCTAAAGTAAGGGTAACCGCTACTGGATCGCTAGGCTGAAATGAGGGTAACCGCTACTGGATCGCTAGGCTGAAGTTAGGGTAACCGCTACTGGATCGCTAGGCTAAAGTGAGGGTAACCGCTACTGGATCGCTAGGCTGAAGTGAGGGTAACCGCTACTGGATCGCTCGGCTGAAGTGAGGGTAACCGCTACTGGATCGCTAGGCTAAAGTGAGGGTAACCGCTACTGGATCGCTAGGCTGACGTTAGGGTAACCGCTACTGGATCGCTAGGCTGACGTGAGGGTAACCGCTACTGGATCGCTAGGCTGACGTGAGGGTAACCGCTACTGGATCGCTAGGCTGAAGTGAGGGTAACCGCTACTGGATCGCTAGGCTGAAGTGAGGGTAACCGCTACTGGATCGCTAGGCTGAAGTGAGGGTAACCGCTACTGGATCGCTAGGCTGAAGTGAGGGTAACCGCTACTGGATCGCTAGGCTGAAGTTAGGGTAACCGCTACTGGATCGCTAGGCTGAAGTTAGGGTAACCGCTACTGGATCGCTAGGCTGAAGTTAGGGTAACCGCTACTGGATCGCTAGGCTGACGTGAGGGTAACCGCTACTGGATCGCTAGGCTGACGTGAGGGTAACCGCTACTGGATCGCTAGGCTGACGTGAGGGTAACCGCTACTGGATCGCTAGGCTGACGTGAGGGTAACCGCTACTGGATCGCTAGGCTAAAGTAAGGGTAACCGCTACTGGATCGCTAGGCTGAAATGAGGGTAACCGCTACTGGATCGCTAGGCTGAAGTTAGGGTAACCGCTACTGGATCGCTAGGCTAAAGTGAGGGTAACCGCTACTGGATCGCTAGGCTGAAGTGAGGGTAACCGCTACTGGATCGCTCGGCTGAAGTGAGGGTAACCGCTACTGGATCGCTAGGCTAAAGTGAGGGTAACCGCTACTGGATCGCTAGGCTGACGTTAGGGTAACCGCTACTGGATCGCTAGGCTGACGTGAGGGTAACCGCTACTGGATCGCTAGGCTGACGTGAGGGTAACCGCTACTGGATCGCTAGGCTAAAGTGAGGGTAACCGCTACTGGATCGCTAGGCTGAAGTGAGGGTAACCGCTACTGGATCGCTAGGCTGAAGTTAGGGTAACCGCTACTGGATCGCTAGGCTAAAGTGAGGGTAACCGCTACTGGATCGCTAGGCTGACGTGAGGGTAACCGCTACTGGATCACTAGGCTGAAGTGAGGGTAACCGCTACTGGATCGCTAGGCTGACGTGAGGGTAACCGCTACTGGATCGCTAGGCTGAAGTTAGGGTAACCGCTACTGGATCGCTAGGCTAAAGTGAGGGTAACCGCTACTGGATCGCTAGGCTGACGTGAGGGTAACCGCTACTGGATCACTAGGCTGAAGTGAGGGTAACCGCTACTGGATCGCTAGGCTGAAGTGAGGGTAACCGCTACTGGATCGCTAGGCTGACGTGAGGGTAACCGCTACTGGATCGCTAGGCTGAAGTGAGGGTAACCGCTACTGGATCGCTAGGCTGAAGTGAGGGTAACCGCTACTGGATCGCTAGGCTGAAGTTAGGGTAACCGCTACTGGATCGCTAGGCTAAAGTGAGGGTAACCGCTACTGGATCGCTAGGCTGAAGTGAGGGTAACCGCTACTGGATCGCTAGGCTGAAGTGAGGGTAACCGCTACTGGATCGCTAGGCTAAAGTGAGGGTAACCGCTACTGGATCGCTAGGCTGAAGTGAGGGTAACCGCTACTGGATCGCTAGGCTGAAGTGAGGGTAACCGCTACTGGATCGCTAGGCTAAAGTGAGGGTAACCGCTACTGGATCGCTAGGCTGAAGTGAGGGTAACCGCTACTGGATCGCTAGGCTGAAGTGAGGGTAACCGCTACTGGATCGCTAGGCTGAAGTGAGGGTAACCGCTACTGGATCGCTAGGCTGAAGTGAGGGTAACCGCTACTGGATCGCTAGGCTGAAGTTAGGGTAACCGCTACTGGATCGCTAGGCTAAAGTGATGGTAACCGCTACTGGATCGCTAGGCTAAAGTGAGGGTAACCGCTACTGGATCGCTAGGCTGAAGTGAGGGTAACCGCTACTGGATCGCTAGGCTAAAGTGAGGGTAACCGCTACTGGATCGCTAGGCTGAAGTGAGGGTAACCGCTACTGGATCGCTAGGCTGAAGTGAGGGTAACCGCTACTGGATCGCTAGGCTAAAGTGAGGGTAACCGCTACTGGATCGCTAGGCTGACGTGAGGGTAGCCGCTACTGGATCGCTAGGCTGACGTGAGGGTAACCGCTACTGGATCGCTAGGCTGAAGTGAGGGTAACCGCTACTGGATCGCTAGGCTGAAGTGAGGGTAACCGCTACTGGATCGCTAGGCTGACGTGAGGGTAACCGCTACTGGATCGCTAGGCTGAAGTGAGGGTAACCGCTACTGGATCGCTAGGCTGAAGTGAGGGTAACCGCTACTGGATCGCTAGGCTGAAGTTAGGGTAACCGCTACTGGATCGCTAGGCTAAAGTGAGGGTAACCGCTACTGGATCGCTAGGCTGAAGTGAGGGTAACCGCTACTGGATCGCTAGGCTGAAGTGAGGGTAACCGCTACTGGATCGCTAGGCTAAAGTGAGGGTAACCGCTACTGGATCGCTAGGCTGAAGTGAGGGTAACCGCTACTGGATCGCTAGGCTGAAGTGAGGGTAACCGCTACTGGATCGCTAGGCTAAAGTGAGGGTAACCGCTACTGGATCGCTAGGCTGAAGTGAGGGTAACCGCTACTGGATCGCTAGGCTGAAGTGAGGGTAACCGCTACTGGATCGCTAGGCTGAAGTGAGGGTAACCGCTACTGGATCGCTAGGCTGAAGTGAGGGTAACCGCTACTGGATCGCTAGGCTGAAGTTAGGGTAACCGCTACTGGATCGCTAGGCTAAAGTGATGGTAACCGCTACTGGATCGCTAGGCTAAAGTGAGGGTAACCGCTACTGGATCGCTAGGCTGAAGTGAGGGTAACCGCTACTGGATCGCTAGGCTGAAGTGAGGGTAACCGCTACTGGATCGCTAGGCTGAAGTGAGGGTAACCGCTACTGGATCGCTAGGCTGAAGTGAGGGTAACCGCTACTGGATCGCTAGGCTAAAGTGAGGGTAACCGCTACTGGATCGCTAGGCTGACGTGAGGGTAGCCGCTACTGGATCGCTAGGCTGACGTGAGGGTAACCGCTACTGGATCGCTAGGCTGAAGTGAGGGTAACCGCTACTGGATCGCTAGGCTGAAGTGAGGGTAACCGCTACTGGATCGCTAGGCTGAAGTTAGGGTAACCGCTACTGGATCGCTAGGCTAAAGTGAGGGTAACCGCTACTGGATCGCTAGGCTGAAGTGAGGGTAACCGCTACTGGATCGCTAGGCTGAAGTGAGGGTAACCGCTACTGGATCGCTAGGCTAAAGTGAGGGTAACCGCTACTGGATCGCTAGGCTGAAGTGAGGGTAACCGCTACTGGATCGCTAGGCTGAAGTGAGGGTAACCGCTACTGGATCGCTAGGCTGAAGTGAGGGTAACCGCTACTGGATCGCTAGGCTGAAGTTAGGGTAACCGCTACTGGATCGCTAGGCTGAAGTTAGGGTAACCGCTACTGGATCGCTAGGCTGACGTGAGGGTAACCGCTACTGGATCGCTAGGCTGACGTGAGGGTAACCGCTACTGGATCGCTAGGCTGACGTGAGGGTAACCGCTACTGGATCGCTAGGCTGACGTGAGGGTAACCGCTACTGGATCGCTAGGCTAAAGTAAGGGTAACCGCTACTGGATCACTAGGCTGAAATGAGGGTAACCGCTACTGGATCGCTAGGCTGAAGTTAGGGTAACCGCTACTGGATCGCTAGGCTAAAGTGAGGGTAACCGCTACTGGATCGCTAGGCTGAAGTGAGGGTAACCGCTACTGGATCGCTCGGCTGAAGTGAGGGTAACCGCTACTGGATCGCTAGGCTAAAGTGAGGGTAACCGCTACTGGATCACTAGGCTGACGTGAGGGTAACCGCTACTGGATCGCTAGGCTGACGTGAGGGTAACCGCTACTGGATCGCTAGGCTGACGTGAGGGTAACCGCTACTGGATCGCTAGGCTAAAGTGAGGGTAACCGCTACTGGATCGCTAGGCTGAAGTGAGGGTAACCGCTACTGGATCGCTAGGCTGAAGTTAGGGTAACCGCTACTGGATCGCTAGGCTAAAGTGAGGGTAACCGCTACTGGATCGCTAGGCTGACGTGAGGGTAACCGCTACTGGATCACTAGGCTGAAGTGAGGGTAACCGCTACTGGATCGCTAGGCTGACGTGAGGGTAACCGCTACTGGATCGCTAGGCTGAAGTTAGGGTAACCGCTACTGGATCGCTAGGCTAAAGTGAGGGTAACCGCTACTGGATCGCTAGGCTGACGTGAGGGTAACCGCTACTGGATCGCTAGGCTGAAGTGAGGGTAACCGCTACTGGATCGCTAGGCTGAAGTGAGGGTAACCGCTACTGGATCGCTAGGCTGACGTGAGGGTAACCGCTACTGGATCGCTAGGCTGAAGTGAGGGTAACCGCTACTGGATCGCTAGGCTGAAGTGAGGGTAACCGCTACTGGATCGCTAGGCTGAAGTTAGGGTAACCGCTACTGGATCGCTAGGCTGAAGTGAGGGTAACCGCTACTGGATCGCTAGGCTGAAGTGAGGGTAACCGCTACTGGATCGCTAGGCTGAAGTGAGGGTAACCGCTACTGGATCGCTAGGCTAAAGTGAGGGTAACCGCTACTGGATCGCTAGGCTGAAGTGAGGGTAACCGCTACTGGATCGCTAGGCTGAAGTGAGGGTAACCGCTACTGGATCGCTAGGCTGAAGTGAGGGTAACCGCTACTGGATCGCTAGGCTGAAGTTAGGGTAACCGCTACTGGATCGCTAGGCTGAAGTTAGGGTAACCGCTACTGGATCGCTAGGCTGACGTGAGGGTAACCGCTACTGGATCGCTAGGCTGACGTGAGGGTAACCGCTACTGGATCGCTAGGCTGACGTGAGGGTAACCGCTACTGGATCGCTAGGCTGACGTGAGGGTAACCGCTACTGGATCGCTAGGCTAAAGTAAGGGTAACCGCTACTGGATCACTAGGCTGAAATGAGGGTAACCGCTACTGGATCGCTAGGCTGAAGTTAGGGTAACCGCTACTGGATCGCTAGGCTAAAGTGAGGGTAACCGCTACTGGATCGCTAGGCTGAAGTGAGGGTAACCGCTACTGGATCGCTCGGCTGAAGTGAGGGTAACCGCTACTGGATCGCTAGGCTAAAGTGAGGGTAACCGCTACTGGATCACTAGGCTGACGTGAGGGTAACCGCTACTGGATCGCTAGGCTGACGTGAGGGTAACCGCTACTGGATCGCTAGGCTGACGTGAGGGTAACCGCTACTGGATCGCTAGGCTAAAGTGAGGGTAACCGCTACTGGATCGCTAGGCTGAAGTGAGGGTAACCGCTACTGGATCGCTAGGCTGAAGTTAGGGTAACCGCTACTGGATCGCTAGGCTAAAGTGAGGGTAACCGCTACTGGATCGCTAGGCTGACGTGAGGGTAACCGCTACTGGATCACTAGGCTGAAGTGAGGGTAACCGCTACTGGATCGCTAGGCTGACGTGAGGGTAACCGCTACTGGATCGCTAGGCTGAAGTTAGGGTAACCGCTACTGGATCGCTAGGCTAAAGTGAGGGTAACCGCTACTGGATCGCTAGGCTGACGTGAGGGTAACCGCTACTGGATCACTAGGCTGAAGTGAGGGTAACCGCTACTGGATCGCTAGGCTGAAGTGAGGGTAACCGCTACTGGATCGCTAGGCTAAAGTGAGGGTAACCGCTACTGGATCGCTAGGCTGACGTGAGGGTAACCGCTACTGGATCGCTAGGCTGACGTGAGGGTAACCGCTACTGGATCGCTAGGCTGAAGTGAGGGTAACCGCTACTGGATCGCTAGGCTGAAGTTAGGGTAACCGCTACTGGATCCCTAGGCTGAAGTGAGGGTAACCGCTACTGGATCGCTAGGCTGAAGTTAGGGTAACCGCTACTGGATCGCTAGGCTGAAGTTAGGGTAACCGCTACTGGATCGCTAGGCTAAAGTGAGGGTAACCGCTACTGGATCGCTAGGCTGACGTGAGGGTAACCGCTACTGGATCGCTAGGCTAAAGTGAGGGTAACCGCTACTGGATCGCTAGGCTGAAGTGAGGGTAACCACTACTGGATCACTAGGCTGAAGTGAGGGTAACCGCTACTGGATCGCTAGGCTGAAGTTAGGGTAACTGCTACTGGATCGCTAGGCTAAAGTGAGGGTAACCGCTACTGGATCACTAGGCTGAAGTGAGGGTAACCGCTACTGGATCGCTAGGCTGAAGTTAGGGTAACTGCTACTGGATCGCTAGGCTGACGTGAGGGTAACCGCTACTGGATCGCTAGGCTGACGTGAGGGTAACCGCTACTGGATCACTAGGCTAAAGTGAGGGTAACCGCTACTGGATCACTAGGCTGAAGTGAGGGTAACCGCTACTGGATCACTAGGCTAAAGTGAGGGTAACCGCTACTGGATCACTAGGCTGAAGTGAGGGTAACCGCTACTGGATCGCTAGGCTGACGTGAGGGTAACCGCTACTGGATCGCTAGGCTGACGTGAGGGTAACCGCTACTGGATCGCTAGGCTGACGTGAGGGTAACCGCTACTGGATCGCTAGGCTGACGTGAGGGTAACCGCTACTGGATCGCTAGGCTGACGTGAGGGTAACCGCTACTGGATCGCTAGGCTGACGTGAGGGTAACCGCTACTGGATCGCTAGGCTGAAGTGAGGGTAACCGCTACTGGATCGCTAGGCTGACGTGAGGGTAACCGCTACTGGATCGCTAGGCTGACGTGAGGGTAACCGCTACTGGATCGCTAGGCTGACGTGAGGGTAACCGCTACTGGATCGCTAGGCTGACGTGAGGGTAACCGCTACTGGATCGCTAGGCTGACGTGAGGGTAACCGTGAGGCCAGTTATGGGAGTGCAGGTCTATGTTTCCTGCTGCACATCTCATCCTCTCCCCACACTGAGAACCCTCCTGCAGAGCCTCACCTGTCCTGGTCACTCTCATCTCCCATTCCAAACACCGACTGAGCAAGTAACAGCCTCTCATTGAAGACATCGGACATGGGGCGGCTGCGGCGGTTCTCATTGTGTATAATGATAATGGGGGAAGGAGGCTGAAGAGGTGGAGAGAGCTGCAAAATACAAACACACAATGCTGGTTATATCAGTATCACTATACGTATGTCAGGAGAGGAGAGTCCTCCAGCAGCACAGAGTATGTCAGGAGAGGAGAGTCCTCCAGCAGCACAGAGTATGTCAGGAGAGGAGAGTCCTCCAGCAGCACAGAGTATATCAGGAGAGGAGAGTCCTCCAGCAGCACAGAGTATGTCAGGAGAGGAGAGTCCTCCAGCAGCACAGAGTATGTCAGGAGAGGAGAGTCCTCCAGCAGCACAGAGTATGTCAGGAGAGGAGAGTCCTCCAGCAGCACAGAGTATGTCAGGAGAGGAGAGTCCTCCAGCAGCACAGAGTATATCAGGAGAGGAGAGTCCTCCAGCAGCACAGAGTATGTCAGGAGAGGAGAGTCCTCCAGCAGCACAGAGTATGTCAGGAGAGGAGAGTCCTCCAGCAGCACAGAGTATATCAGGAGAGGAGAGTCCTCCAGCAGCACAGAGTATATCAGGAGAGGAGAGTCCTCCATCAGCACAGAGTGTATCAGGAGAGGAGAGTCCTCCAGCAGCACAGAGTATATCAGGAGAGGAGAGTCCTCCAGCAGCACAGAGTATATCAGGAGAGGAGAGTCCTCCAGCAGCACAGAGTATGTCAGGAGAGGAGAGTTAGAGGAAGGAGCAGAGTCCTCCAGCAGCACAGAGTATATCAGGAGAGGAGAGTTAGAGGAAGGAGCATAGTCCTCCAGCAGCACAGAGTGTATCAGGAGAGGAGAGTTAGATAGAGGGAGGAGCAGTCCTCCAGCAGCACAGAGTGTATCAGGAGAGGAGAGTTAGAGGGAGGAGCAGAGTCCTCCAGCAGCACAGAGTATATCAGGAGAGGAGCGTTACATAGGGGATAGAGCAGAGTCCTCCAGCAGCACAGAGTATATCAGGAGAGGAGAGTTAGAGGAAGGAGCAGAGTCCTCCAGTAGCACAGAGTATATCAGGAGAGGAGAGTTAGAGGAAGGAGCATAGTCCTCCAGCAGCACAGAGTGTATCAGGAGAGGAGAGTTAGATAGAGGGAGGAGCAGTCCTCCAGCAGCACAGAGTGTATCAGGAGAGGAGAGTTAGAGGGAGGAGCAGAGTCCTCCAGCAGCACAGAGTATATCAGGAGAGGAGCGTTACATAGGGGATAGAGCAGAGTCCTCCAGCAGCACAGAGTATATCAGGAGAGGAGAGTTAGAGGAAGGAGCAGAGTCCTCCAGTAGCACAGAGTATATCAGGAGAGGAGAGCTAGAGGAAGGAGCAGAGTCCTCCAGTAGCACAGAGTGTATCAGGAGAGGAGAGTTAGAGGAAGGAGCAGAGTCCTCCAGCAGCACAGAGTATATCAGGAGAGGATAGTTAGATAGAGGAAGGAGCAGCGTCTTCCAGCAGCACAGAGTATGTCAGGAGAGGAGAGTTAGAGGAAGGAGCAGCGTCCTCCAGTAGCACAGAGTGTATCAGGAGAGGAGAGTTAGAGGAAGGAGCAGAGTCCTCCAGCAGCACAGAGTATATCAGGAGAGGAAAAATAGAGGGAGGAGCAGAGTCCTCCAGCAGCACAGAAAGATAGATATCTCAGGCCTGGGGGCAGACCGACAGACAGATAAATAGATACAGTGGTTTGCAAAAGTATTCGGCCCCCTTGAAGTTTTCTACATTTTGTCACATTACTTCCACAAATATGAATCAATTTTATTGGAATTCCATGAGAAATACCAATACAAAGTGGTGTACATGTGAGAAGTGGAACGAAAATCATACATGATTCCAAACATTTTTTACAAATAAATAACTGCAAAGTGGTGTGTGTATAATTATTCGGCCCCCTTTGATCTGAGTGCAGTCAGTTGCCTATAGACATTGCCTGATGAGTGCTAATGACTAAACAGAGTGCACCGTGTGTAATCTAATGTCATTACAAATACAGCTGCTCTGTGAGGGCCTCAGAGGTTGTCTAATGGCCCATACTCACGGGCTACAATTGTCGCCGCAACACGCGGCGCGCGCGTGTTGCGGCGACAGGTCGCCCGTGAGTATGGGCCGTCGCACGAGCGCGCACCCCGAACTGTCGCCCGCCGCTGATGTCGCCAGGCGATTGAAAGTTTCAATCGCCTGGCGACAGTCGCCGCCGCACCTCCGCCGCAACTGTCGCTAGTCCGCGTGAGTACGCGGACTAGCGACAGCAACCTCCATTCAGAATGCAGAGCTTCCGGCGGGGGGAGGAGGAACGTCGGCGACAGCTTCCGTCGCGCCGCTGGTCCCTCTTCCACGTGTGTACGCGGAGGGAGCTGGCGAGGAGCTGTCGCCGGCCTGTCGCCCACACGCTCACGTGTGCTGGCGACAGGCAACTTTTGCTGCCCGTGAGTATGGGCCATAAGAAAATATTGGGAGCAACAACACCATGAAGTCTAAAGAACACACCACACAGGTCAGGGATCAAGTTATTGAGAAATTTTAAGCAGGCTTAGGCTACAAAAAGATTTCCAAAGCCTTGAACATCCCACAGAGCACTGTTCAAGCAATCATTCAGAAATGGAAGGAGTATGGCACAACTGTAAACCTACCAAGACAAGGCAATCCACCTAAACTCACAGGCCGAACAAGGAGAGCACTGATCAGAAATGCAGTCAAGAGGCCCATGGTGACTCTGGACGAGCTGCAGAGATCTACAGCTCAGGTGGGAGACTCTGTCCATAGGACAACTATTAGTCATGCACTGTACAAAGTTGGCCTTTATGGAAGAGTGGCAAGAAGAAAGCCATTGTTAACAGAAAAGCATAAGAAGTCCTGTTTGCAGTTTGCCACAAGCCATGTGGGGGACAAAGCAACCATGTGGAAGAAGGTGCTCTGGTCAGATGAGACCAAAATGGAACTTTTTGGCCAAAATGCAAAACGCTATGTGTGGCGGAAAACTAACACTGCACATCACTCTGAACACACCATCCCCACTGTCAAATATGGTGGTGGCAGCATCATGTTCTAGGGGTGCTTCTCTTCAGCAGGGACAGGGAAGCTGGTCAGAGTTGATGGGAAGATGGGTGGAGCCAAATACAGGGCAAACTTGGAAGAAAACCTCTTGGAGTCTGCAGACTGGGGCGGAGGTTCAACTTCCAGCAGGTAAACGACCCTAAACATAAAGCCAGGGCAACAATGGAATGGTTTAAAACAAAACATATCCATGTGTTAGAATGGCCCAGTCAAAGTCCAGATCTAAATCCAATCGAGAATCTGTGGCAAGATCTGAAAACTGCTGTTCACAAACGCTGTCCATTCTAATCTGACTGAGCTGGAGCTGTTTTGCAGAGAAGAATGGGCAAGGATTTCAGTCTCTAGATGTGCAAAGCTGGTAGAGACATACCCTAAAAGACTGGCAGCTGTAATTGCAGCAAAAGGTGGTTCTACAAAGTATTAACTCAGGGGGCTGAATAATTACGCACACCCCACTTTGCAGTTATTTATTTGTAGAAAATGTTTGGAATCATGTATGATTTTCGTTCCACTTCTCACGTGTACACCACTTTGTATTGGTCTTTCACATGGAATTCCAATAAAATTGATTCATGTTTGTGGCAGTAATATAATATGACAAAATGTGGAAAACTTCAAGGGGGCCGAATACTTTTGCAACCCACTGTATATGCAGGGTATATTGTGTGTGTGTGTGTGGGGGGGGGGGGGGGGGCTGGTGAGCAGTCGCATAACGCTGCAGCAGTCCTGCAGGGTATGTGGGGTGGGTCAGTAGATAGATGCAGCAGTCCTGTTTGTACATTAGCCTCGCAGTGATGGGAGCGGATGGGTCCGGGGGGGACAGTGGATAGATGCAGGGTGTGCTATGGTAGGTGCCAGTAGATAGATGCAGCAGTCCTGTTTGTACATTAGCCCCGCAGTGATGGGAGCGGATGGGTTCTGCTGGTTAAACAATGCATAGAGTGAGGGCACCATGACAAGCCAGAAATCCGGTGCTGCGGGCCAAGAATAATAAACAGCAGATCAGCAGGGATTATGGGGCAGTCACATGCCAGGAAAAGGCCTCGTACTACAGAGTGTTCAAACAACAGCTCCTGCCTCTCCTCCCAGCATCCATCACAGCCGGTGCAGGGAGGGAGACACCATTATCATGCTGTACATTCACTTTACTAACAAGCTGATCCGCTCACGCAAGGCTCCTACACACCTCGAATTTTTCTAAACGACCGGTCGTTTGGACGTCAAATCGGGCGTGAGTTTGGTCGGACGTTCAGCTGATAAGACTGGATTTCAACGATCTGCCAAGCGAATCCCTGAAATCCAGTCTTATCAGCTGAACGTCCGAACATACTCACGCCCGATTTGACGTCCAAACGACCGGTCGTTTAGAAAAATCTGAGGCGTGTATGTACCTTCAGGTCTCAGAACAATACGTCAGTACTAGTCTGTCATTATTATCATTATTGTTGTTTTGTGTACGTCTTGAAACTCTGAACCCCAGTAGGGCTGCCAGGCAACTAGTTTTGTTTAAAAGGAAATACATATGGCAGCCTCCATATCCCTCTCCCTTCAGTTGTCCTTTAAAGTTTACTACTACTCTGGTAGTGTATAATGGTGGCGCACTACATTGGCTTGCAAAAGTATTCGGCCCCCTTGAAGTTTTCCACATTTTGTCACATTACTGCCACAAACATGCATCCATTTTATTGGAATTCCACGTGAAAGACCAATACAAAGTGGTGTACACGTGAGAAGTGGAACGAAAATCATACATGATTCCAAACATTTTTTACAAATAAATAACTGCAAAGTGGGGTGTGCATAATTATTCAGCCCCCTCAGTCAATACTTTGTAGAACCACCTTTTGCTGCAATTACAGCTGCCAGTGTTTTAGGGTATGTCTCTACCAGCTTTGCACATCTAGAGACTGAAATCCTTGCCCATTCTTCTCTGCAAAACAGCTCCAGCTCAGTCAGATTAGATGGACAACGTTTGTGAACAGCAGTTTTCAGATCTTGCCACAGATTCTCGATTGGATTTAGATCTGGACTTTGACTGGGCCATTCTAACACATGTATATGTTTTGTTTTAAAACATTCCATTGTTGCCCTGGCTTTATGTTTAGGGTCGTTGTCCTGCTGAAAGGTGAACCTCTGCCCCAGTCTCAAGTGTTTTGCAGTCTCCAAGAGGTTTTCTTCCAAGTTTGCCCTGTATTTGGCTCCATCCATCTTCCCATCAACTCTGACCAGCTTCCCTGTCCCTGCTGAAGAGATGCACCCCCCGAGTATGATGCTGCCACCACCATATTTGACAGTGGGGATGGTGTGTTCTGAGTTATGTGCATTGTTAATTTTTCGCCACACATAGCGTTTTGCATTTTGGCCAAAAAGTTCCATTTTGGTCTCATCTGACCAGAGCACCTTCTTCCACATGGTTGCTGTGTCCCCCGCATGGCTTGTGGCAAACTGCAAACGGGACTTCTTATGCTTTCTGTTAACAATGGCTTTCTTCTTGCCACTCTGCCATAAAGGCCAACTTTGTACAGTGCATGACTAATAGTTGTCCTATGGACAGAGTCTCCCACCTGAGCTGTAGATCTCTGCAGCTCGTCCAGAGTCACCATGGGCCTCTTGACTGCATTTCTGATCAGCTCTCTCCTTGTTCAGCCTGTGAGTTTAGGTGGATGGCCTTGTCCATGGGCGTCCGCACATATGGCAAATTCAAGCGTCTGCCCGACCCTGGCCGCCCGCTGCCCCCCCCCCCCCCCCCCCCGGCCGCTTGCCCGTGTCGCCAGCAGGAGGGGAGCAGCGCAGAGAAGAGGGAGAGCTATAGGCACAGTGGGGAAGGGCGGACGTCTACCCCCCCCCCCTTTCCCTCACCTTAGGGGGCTCTCCCTCCCTCGTTCCAAGTGCCGGAAGTTCTTGTGCCGCTGTCCGGTCTGGACCAGACCAGACTAGCGGCAAATCTATCCGGCGCCTGAACGAGACGGAGCTAAGTTCCGCCCGCTGCCCAGCGCTGCACAATACTTTGTTCCGGAGGGGAGAGCGAGGGTGGGAGAGCCCCAAGGTGAGGGAAGGGGGGGAGATGGCCCTCCTTCCCCGCTGTGCCCACAGCTCTCCCTCTTCTCTGCGCTGTTCCCCTCCTGCTGGGGGCACACCTGGCTACTTATTCTGGGCACATATACCCCTGGCTACATATACTGGGCACATATACCCCTGGCTACATATACTGGGCACATATACCCCTGGCTATATATACTGGGCACATATACCACTGCCTACATATACTGGGCACATATACCCCTGGCTACATATACTGGGTACATATACACCTGACTACTTATTTTGGGCACATATACCCCTGGCTACATATACTGGGCACATATACCCCTGGCTACTTATTCTGGGCACATATACCCCTGGCTATATATACTGGGCACATATACCCCTGGCTACATATACTGGGCACATATACCCTTGGCTACATATACTGGGCACATATACCCCTGCCTACATATACTGGGCACATATACCCCTGCCTACATATACTGGGCACATATACCCCTGCCTACATATACTGGGCACATATACTCCTGGCTACATATACTGGGCACATATACCCCTGGCTACATATACTGGGGACATATACCCCTGCCTACATATACTGGGCACATATACCACAGACTACATATACTGGGCACATATACACCTGCCTACATATACTGGGCACATATACCCCTGCCTACATATACTGGGCACATATACCTCTGGCTACATATACTGGGCACATATACCCCTGCCTACATATACTGGGCACATATACCCCTGGCTACATATACTGGGCACATATACCCCTGGCTACATATACTGGGCACATATACCCCTGGCTACATATACTGGGCACATATACCCCTGGCTATATATACTGGGCACATATACCCCTGGCTACATATACTGGGCACATATACCCCTGGCTACATATACTGGGCACATATACCACTGGCTACATATACTGGGCACATATACCCCTGCCTACATATACTGGGCACATATACCCCTGCCTACATATACTGGGCACATATACTCCTGGCTACATATACTGGGGACATATACCCCTGGCTACATATACTGGGCACATATACCCCTGCCTACATATACTGGGCACATATACCACAGACTACATATACTGGGCACATATACCCCTGCCTACATATACTGGGCACATATACCCCTGCCTACATATACTGGGCACATATACCCCTGGCTACATATACTGGGCACATATACCCCTGACTACATATACTGGGGACATATACCCCTGACTACATATACTGGGCACATATACCCCTGACTACATATACTGGGCACATATACCCCTGCCTACATATACTGGGCACATATACCCCTGCCTACATATACTGGGCACATATACCTCTGGCTACATATACTGAGCACATATACCTCTGCCTACATATACTGGGCACATATACCCCTGCCTACATATGCTGGGCACATATACCCCTGGCTACATATACTGGGCACATATACCCCTGGCTACATATACTGGGCACATATACCCCTGGCTATATATACTGGGCACATATACCCCTGGCTACATATACTGGGCACATATACCCCTGCCTACATATACTGGGCACATATACCTCTGGTTACATATACTGGGCACAAATACCCCTGCCTACATATACTGGGCACATATACCCCTGGCTACCTGTTCTGGGGGCATCTCTTCCCCTGGCTACCTGTTCTGGAGACATCTATACCGCTGGCCACCTATTCTGGGGACACCTATAGACCTGGGGCTACCTATTTTTGTCTAATCACTGCTGTCAAATTGAGTGTATTTTAGGGAACTGCTGCCAGGTGAGAGGTGTCTACCATATTAAGGGGGCATTCTGTCTATTTATGTGAAATGCTGTCTATTTATGTGCCTCATGACTGCTGAATTTGTCTTGTTGGGGGCCTCATGATTTGTTGGGGGCCTCAAGATCACTGAATTTGTCATGTTGGGGGCCTCACGATTGCTGAATTTGTCTTGTTGGGGGCCTCACGATTGCTGAATTTGTCTTGTTGGGGGCCTCATGATTGCTGAATTTGTCTTGTTGGGGGCCTCATGATTGCTGAATTTGTCTTGTTGGGGGCCTCATGATTGCTGAATTTGTCTTGATGGGGGGGCCTCATGATTGCTGAATTTGTCTTGTAGGGGGCCTCACGATTGCTGAATTTGTCTTGTTGGGGGCCTCATGATTGCTGAATTTGTCTTGTTGGGGGCCTCATGATTGCTGAATTTGTCTTGTTGGGGGCCTCATGATTGCTGAATTTGTCTTGTTGGGGGCCTCATGATTGCTGAATTTGTCTTGATGGGGGGGCCTCATGATTGCTGATTTTGTCTTGTTGGGGGTCACATGATTGCTGAATTTGTCTTGTTGGGGGCCTCATGATTGCTGAATTTGTCTTGTTGGGGGTCACATGATTGCTAACTGCGAGACTATGGGAAAAGCTGAATCCTTATCATATGAGACAATAGCATTAAACCTACTTTTTAATTTTTTTAAAACCGAAAATGAAAATGGGAGGTTCTAAAATAAATGAACACATTTTTCAGGAGTAGGATGGATGAAATTGTTTATCTTCACAGTTTATTTTCAACTTGGATTTTCCATAATGTTCATGTATGAGTTAAAAC
Source organism: Hyperolius riggenbachi (assembly GCF_040937935.1). Lineage (NCBI taxonomy): Eukaryota > Metazoa > Chordata > Amphibia > Anura > Hyperoliidae > Hyperolius > Hyperolius riggenbachi. Next base: position 13,899,417 of record NC_090648.1, read on the forward strand.
GTTTGTATTTAGTTTAAATTGCTGTTGGCACTTTGCGATAAGTAACTTTTGGGTTGCAGTTTGGGCACTCGACCTTCAAAAGGTTCGCCACCACTGTCCTAATCTAATGTCCCACCATTGCTAAGTTCAAGTAAACTTGTCTCCACCCGCGACCACACCCACATTCTGGTTCATGACCACACCCATTTTTCAGCATGACGTAGCCCCAATTTTTGCAGTGCGCGCCACCCCAAATTTTCGGCGCCGCCCTGCTTCTTCCTGCCCCCCTTTTTTGCCCCCCCTGGAAAATTTTCTGCGGACGCCCATGGCCTTGTCTTGGTAGGTTTACAGTTTACAGTGCCATACTCCTTCCATTTCTGAATGATCGCTTGAACAGTGCTCCGTGGGATGTTCAAGGCTTTGGAAATCTTTTTGTAGCCTAAGCCTGCTTTACATTTCTCAATAACTTTATTCCTGACCTGTCTGGGGTGTTCTTTGGACTTCATGGTGTTGTTGCTCCCCATATTCTCTTAGACAACCTCTGAGGCCCTCACAGAGCAGCTGTATTTGTACTGACATTAGGTTACACACAGGTGCACTCTATTTAGTCATTAGCACTCATCAGGCAATGTCTAGGCAACTGACTGCACTCAGATCAAAGGGGGCTGAATAATTACGCACACACCACTTTGCAGTTATTTATGTGTAAAAAATGTTTGGAATCCTGTATGATTTTCGTTCCACTTCTCATGTGTACACCACTTTGTGTTGGTCTTTCATGTGGAATTCCAATAAAATTGATTCATGTTTGTGGCAGTAATATGACAAAATGTGGAAAACTTCAAGGGGGCAGAATACTTTTGCAAGCCACTGTAAATGTGTAACCTCCTCTGTCATCACAGGAATCCGGGATATGCAGGCTGCCATTGCTGACTTACTCTTTATAATCTCCATCAGAGAGAGGCGGAGAGATGTAGTCCCCGCCCACACTGGAATGAAGGTACTGAGGGGCGGGGCATGAACCACAATACAGTCAGGGTCATAACTAGAGGAGAGTAGCCACTGCTATTGCAGGGGGCCCAGAGCGGTGGGGGGCCCCTCCGATACAGGGGGCTATACTCCAGATCAGGTGGTTTTGTGGCTACACTTATTATTGGTATGCAGAGCAGGATGGGCACACTTGTTTGATCCCCCTTGTGAGATGGGCCCCCAGGCCATGGAGGGCACCAAGGGGAGGCAAGGGAACATTGGGGGGCATCAATTTTTTGCTCGGGGGCCCCAAGAATTTTAGCTACGCCTCTGAATAGGGGGGATGGTTTACTGCAGTTGTAGAACTCTGAAGAACATATGGGATCTGGAAAGCCTGGACTGCTATATTTCCAGAAGTGGTAGAGTTTTTCATCTCTCTCTGGGGTCATATCAGATTGTGGTGAGGATTTCTGAAATGTCAGTAGATTAGCAGTCGTGTATTTCCTGCGCTCATGAGCACACAGCTCCAGCCACAGTTTCCTTGCTGTGGGTGTTACATGTGACCGCAACAGCACTAACGCCTCTAATCCCTTAACCTTCCAGCAGTCCTGGCAATGTTCTGATTTGATCCAAGTTGTGGCTGCACACGTTTACCACTTAAAGGATACCTGAGGTGACATGTGACATGATGAGATAGACATGGGTATGTACAGAGCCAAGCACACAAATAATTATGCTGTGTTCCTTTTTTTCTTTCTCTGTCTGAAAGAGATAAACATCAGGTATGTAGCGACAGTTCCTGTCTGAGTCAGACTACAGTGTGACCGTCACAGATAAGGAATTACAACTACAAAACACTTTCCTAGCAGAAAATAGTTTCTGAGAGCAGGAGAGAGATAAAAAGGTTCATTAGTTCATAGATTTTATTTCTGGCATACTTCAATGAATGTGTCATTGAGAAAAAACAATAAAACAGTAAAAACTTAAAAACTAGATTTAAATATAAAATAAAACTGTGGAATAAAATGTCATTTTTTTTCAGGAGAAGGAGGATAGATACAATTGTTTATATCATTAGTTTATTTTCACCTCGGGTGTCCTTTAAAGGATACCAGAGCTTAAAAATATAGTAAAAACGGGGGTAGCAGGCATGTACATGAAGCAGTCATGTCCACCATTCCCCCGTTTTCCTCCATCCCCCAGCTGCGGGCGAAAGGAGGGGGGGCGGAGGAGAGGTGGGGGGGGATGGTGGGCAAGAGGTCTGCTTCATGTACATGCCTGCATCCCCGCCCCCCCCCCCCCCCCCCCCCCTCCCCGTTTTTACGATATGTTTGAGCTCTGGTATCCTTTAAATGGAACCTGAAGTGAGAGGGATATGGTGGCTTCCATATGTATTTCCTTTTAATCAATACCAGTTGCCTGGCAGCCCTGCTGGTCTACTTGGCTGCAGTAATGTCTGAATAATGCCTGGTACACACAATGAGATTTTCTGGCAGATTTACTGCCAGATCGATTATTTCCAACATGTCCGATTTGAATTTCCAGCTGATTTTCTGTTCACTTCTATGGATAATCGATCTGGCAGTAAATCTCATTGTGTGTACCAGGAATAAACCCAGAAACAAGCATGCAGATAATCTCTTATCAAATCTGAAAATAATGCCCAAAACACCTGATCTGCTGCATGCTTGTTCAGGGGCTATGGCTGAAAGTATTGGAGGCAGAGGATCAGCGGGAGAGCCAGGCAACTGGTATTGTTTAAAAAAACAGGCCTTCAGGGCATCCCTGTCTGGCATCCGGCCAAGCAGTAAAGTGCCGCCCACTCCCTGTCGGGCAATCGATGACATGCGCGGAAGCATATTTCTAATCCCTGTCTGGCATCCGGCCAAACAGGAAGTGCCGCCCACTTCCTTTTGGGCAATCAATGACGTGCACGGAAGCATATTTCTAAAATACACTTACACACATGCACGACGCAGATAACTACGGCGGGTTTTTTAAATGAGCACTCGTTACCAAAGACTTACATGACTTCTGGCCCGACGCTGGTCTCTGCAGGAGCCGCACGGTGACGTAGGTATGGAAGCGCGTTAGATAGGGCACTTCCGGTGCAGCGTACCGCAACGCGGAGAGTGTGAACTCCCCCATAGACTGACATTAGGCTGCAGTGGGGTGCGGTGCATTTACTGCATTGCCCCGCCTCAGTGTGAAAGGGCTCTTAGGCTACATTGCCCCTGTGTCCGCTTTCTGTAATGCAGGTGATTGCACCCGTCCGGGACCTGCCACATTTTCCCGAACGTCGCATGCTTTCTTCCATAGAGGAACACAGTGCCACCCCCTACTGGAAACGAGCCTTTACTGCATATTTTATCATCTGTGTACAGATATAGACAGGAGTCCTGTCGTACAATACATGCCGAATATTCTGACTGCAGCAAATACTAAAGCCGGGGCATTCTATTCTTCTTGCTAAAAGATTTGGGTCAGGCCAATGTTCCTTTAAAGGTAACCTTTAAAGGAGACCTATGGAAGCTGCCATATTTACTTCCTGTTAACCAATACCAGTTGCCTGGCTGTCGTGCTGATCTGCTTGTCTGCAGTAGTGTCTGAGCCAGAGGTGCCCCCCAGTATTACGCATATGAGATAGCCAGATATACCCCCAGTATTAAGCAGCTTGGGGGGGGGCTCAAGTATAGGTAGTCAGAGATGCCCCCAAATATTAGCTGTACACTCCCAGTATTAAGTAGCCAGAGATGCCCTCAAGTTGTAGGTGGCTACTAGATGTCTAACTAGTATATGAAGCTAGATATGCTAGATAGTATTAATTAGCTCCCCCCCCCCCCCCCTTCCTTCCCAGTGCAGGTAGCCAGATGTGTCCCAGTGTTATGGCTCATACACACGGGGTACGGCTGTCGCCGCAACCACATGGCACGCTCGTGTTGCGACGACAGGTCGCCCGTGTGTATCAATCGCCGGCTACAGCTGTCAATCGCCGGCTACAGCTGTCGCCGCAACTTCGTCGCAACTGTCGCTAGTCCGCATTTGCATGCGGACTAGCGACAGCAGCCCACACACAGCACACAGAGCTTCCGGCGGGGGGGGAGACAGATGTTTCCCCAGTACAGGGAGCCAAATGCACCCCCAGTATTAAGCAGTATCCCCGACTATGAGTAGCAAATGTTCCCCCAATCATCCACTACATAGTCTACAGTGGAGTGTGTGTGTGTGTGGGGGGGGGGGGGGGGGAAACCTCAATAAAATTATTTCGCGTTTTACAAACATAAAAGAGACACACAAAAATGCTGACAACAGCAGAAGAACATTCCATATTTTCGTAGCATTGCATCTGCCCAGACCTGGACTTGTAAGCTTGATAACCCTTATTTGGGTTAGGTGCACTTGGGATCGGGACCAGGCACTGAGCCTCCTGTTTCCAAACGTGCGCAAACTGCCACCTTTCTGCCATTTATTATGCCTCTGCTCGAGCTCTCCCTTAAGAATGTGCATTGAAACGCTTTCTCACCTGAGTTGTCATGTCTGTCTCCGACACGCCAGTGAGTACTGGGGCTCCTTGTGACCTGGGGGCCTGCTGCCCCTTTGTCCCAGCCCCTGGTGACAGCAGCAACGGTGGCAGGACGGGGGCGGCTCGGGGAAGTCCAGAATCCAGGGAGTGCCCAGCCCCCGCTCTGTGCTGTCCCCCCACGTCCAGCTGGTAAAAGTCCACACAGGTCCAACGTCCCCTCTGATACCTCCGTCCACCACCCAGAGGAGCCTGGTCCAAGCGCACTAGGCGAAAGCGGGAGGTGGGGGGCGAGCGAGGACCATTGGGGGGCGTCGGCGATGTAGAGCGATCCAAGACGTTCGGTGATATCGGTGACAGAGGAGAGGTTGGCTGGTAGTCAGACGTAACGCTGGTTATTTGAAATCCGCTACGTTTCTTCCCCAAGCTCATGGTAGATGAAACCTACGAAGAAGAGAAGATCTATGTCATAGCCAGTGTAGGTATAGAGTACGGGTGTCAAACTCAAATAGTGAGCCAAAACTGATCACTAGGACCAAGTCACAGGACAACCTTAATGTCTAGTGGCCACCTCCCTCCCTTATAAAGTTCCCTGGTGTCTAGTGGATCCCCACCTACCCCTAAATAGTTCCCTGGTGCCCCCACTCCCATATTCAGCTTCATAATGTCTAGTGGCCCCACTCCCTCCCCTATACATTTCCCCAGTGTCTAGTGGATCCCCACCTACCCCTAAATAGTTCCCTGGTGTCTAGTGCTTTACCTTTCCCTATAGGGCTTTACCCATAGTATAGCTTCCATGGTGGTATAGTGTGGGCAAAACATAATGCAAAGTGGGGAGACCATTTAAGGGCCACATTTGATGGCTCAGAGGGCCAGATTTGGCATGTATGGTGTAAAGTATTTCGGTAGTTGGCCTGGGTGCTGTGTAGTTAATTGGAGTAGTCAGTGGAGGCGCCATGTAGTGTACTTTGAGAATTTGAGTTGTATTGCATATTTTGTGTAGATGCCGGGTAGTGTTTTTGGGTGTTTAGTGTTGATGCTTTGTAATATATGAGGGTTGGTGAAGATGTGATGTAGTACAATCTCTCCATTGGCTGCCTATTACTCAAAGGATCCAGTTTAAGCCCTTCACGCTATCATACAAAGCTCTACATAAATTGTCCCCACCATACATTTCCTCATTAATCTCCAGATACCTCCCCACCCGAAACCTTTGCTCCTCCTAGGAGACCCTCCTGCCCTCTAGCTTGGTCACCTCTTCTCACTCCCGCATCCAGGACTTCTCATGAGCATCACCTCTCCTATGGAACGCTCTCCCCAGCCTGTCCGTCATGCTCCAAGCCTGGAAACCTTCAATCATAGTCTCAAAATACACCCGTTCAGCCAAGACTATAATTTGCTATAGGTAGCATTGGAGGGTCACTGCCTCATCCTTCCCTAATGTCTCCACCCCACTACCCTCTAGTTTGTAAGCTCACAAGGGCACGGACCTCCTCCTAGTGTTTCTTGTTCTGCTGTAATTTATCATATGAGCATGTACCAGTATTGGTGATGTCTCACACCACTCATCAGCTATGTATTTGTATTGCTGGATGTCCTGATTGTACAGAGTTTTGAACGTCTCCTGTATCTATGGTCTCCACAAGTTGTTTTCTACTAGATAAAGCAGTTTTGGAAGATCTTTGCGCTATATAGATAAAAACAATTATTATTGATTTATAAAGCAGTGCCATATTCCGTGGCGCTGTACAAAGTAAGAAACAAACATGGGAACATAATAATACAGACAATGGTGTACACCAATATACAAAATACAGAAATGGTACAAAATACAGAGTTGGTAATAACAGAATTACTATGAATAAATGTGTAACAAAATCCAAGACACAAAAGGGTGACAGAGCCCTGCCCCTTCAAGCTTTCAATCTAAAGGAATGGGGGGGGGAGGGGCAGTATACAATATTTATACCTAGAAGCAGTGTGTTTTAGGTTATCTCGTAGGAAGTACAACTTGGCCAAAGGTCAAAGGGGAATTGATCTAAGAAAAAGTGTATGCTTGTTTGAAAAAGTGAGTTTTGAGGGAATGTTTAAAGATATCAATGGTTGGGGAGTGATGGATGTGTTGTGGCAGAGGATTCCAGAGGAGGGGTGAAGCACGTGAGAAATCTTATAGAAGAGGACAATAGAAGGTTGTGTGAAGATCTGAGATTGTGGTTGGGATGGTATCTGGAAACTAGTGAGCAGATGTACAGGGTTGAACTTGATGGACGTATGTATTTTTTCAAACAAAATAACTATGTAAGGGGAGAGAGATTGTGGAGACCTTTGTAAGTTTGACCTCAATCCTCTGGTTAATTGGCAGCAAGTGAAGAGCTTGACAGAGAGGAGCAGCAGAGAGATGAATGAGATCAACAGCTGAGTTCAGTGCAGATTGGGGCGGGGCCAGTCTGTTAGTTGGTAGTCCACAAAGAAGAATGTTACAATAGTATTATAAAAGCATGTATTAACATTTTAGTCATGTCCTGAGTGAGAAAAGGTCAGATGTGAGATATGGTTTTGAGTTAAAGAAGACAGGAGCTGGTTAGGGAGTGAATGTGAGAAATAAAAGAGTGAGAGAAGTAAAATATCACCCCTAAGCACTGTGCTTTGGGAACTGAAGTAATAGGGGTGTTATTAACATTTATTGTTATATCAGGCAGAGAGGTGGACAGAGACGGTGGAAAAATGATTACTTTTGTTTTACTTATATTAAGTTTTAAGAAGCGAGAGGTCATGAAAGAGGTTATAGCAGACATATAACAGTCAAGAACACATGTGAGGATGGGGTTAAGATCCGATACAGTTGTGTATGGTCCGCATATAAGTGGTATTGAGACCCAAATGACTTGATTAAGTTGCCAAGATCGTGCATGTAGATGGAAAAGAGGAGGGAGCTAAGGACAGAGCCTTAAAGGTACCACCACATAAGGATGGGGAGAGGAGATCTGATCTGAGTAAGAGACCGAGGAGGGAGCTAAGGACAGAGCCTTGAGGTACCACCACATAAGGATGGGGAGAGGAGATCTGATCTGAGTAAGAGACCGAGGAGGGAGCTAAGGACAGAGCCTTGAGGTACCACCACATAAGGATGGGGAGAGGAGATCTGATCTGAGTAAGAGACCGAGGAGGGAGCTAAGGACAGAGCCTTGAGGTACCACCACAGGTAAAGGATGCGGAGAGGAGATCTAATCTGAGTAAGAGACCGTGAAAGACCTTCCAGAGAGATAGGAAGATATCCAGGTGAGAGCGAAGCCCTTTATACCTATAGATTGTAACGATCGGTGAAGCACAGAGAGGATCTGATTACCGGGCGGTGATCTGCAGTATCACTGGAAATACAGATGTATACCCAATTATAAGTGATCTGCAGTATCACCGATAATCCGATATACCAGCTAACCTCTGTTCACCTGAGTAGAGTGTAGTGTTTTGGTGTAACAGTAACACTTTGAGGACAAGCCTCAGCGCAGTCAGGAGTACTGCACAGATTCCTTCCGCAGACCCGGACTCTCCAAGATGGGAGGAGTCGGGCTGACAGCAGGAAGGATTGTCTGAAAGTAACCCTCAGGAGGAAGGGTCGCTAACAGAGCGAGGAACCGCCTCTAACGGTAAGGTCGGTTCTCAAGGTCGGACAAGCCAGGTCGTACACACACGGACAGATACAGTACAAGATCAGAAGACAAAGGCGGAGTCTAAGTACAGGCAGGGTTCGGCAACGGGGTATCAGATATATCGAGGTACAAAATCAGGAGGCAGAAACAGAGTCTAGGGACGAGCCGGGGTTTGGCAACAGAGTATCAGAAATATCGAGGTGCAAGATCAGAGTTCAGGAGGATAGTCAGGCAAGCAGGAAGTCATAACAGATAATCACAATCAAACTAGTACTTTAAACTATCAACAGAATCTAGCTAAGTGTAGGATTACAGCTCCAGCTGGTCCCGGCACACTTGCGGATCTGACTACGGATCTGGGTGCTCCCACGTATGTGATCGCAACGCCAGACAAAGAGCAAGTGAACAGCCAGTGGTATATATACACAAGGACCTCTCCAGGACCTCCCTAATTGCTGGACCAATGAGAGTTGTGGAAAATGTCAGCTGACCCGCCTGGTCAGCTGACTCACTTCTGGCTGTTATTTAAACTCAGCCTCTGCGCGCGCGCATGTCACTCTGAATCTAGGTGAACTATCAGTCCCAGCCACACCAGTACTGTTTTGTAATGTATCTAGTGAACTGAGTACGGAAGCCGCCTCCAATGCGGATTCCGCCGTTCCCAATGCGGATTCCGCCGTTCCCAATGCGGATTCCGCCGTTCCCAATGCGGATACTGCCGCTCTGCCTATGCGGCATGCGGTGCTTTTTCCGCGTTGTGACGCCCTGCTGGACGCGGAAACAGCCGCCTCACCTTGAGAGACAGCGGCTTTTCCGCGTTTCATCACATAGATAAGGGATGTCAAACTCAAGTGCAAAGTGGGACGAAATTGTGCTCCGAGAAAAGGCCAACCTCAATGTCTACTGGCCACCTTCCTCCTTTATAAAGTTCCCAGGTGTCTAATGCCTCCCCTCCAACCCCTATACAGTTTCCTGGTATTTAGTGGACCTCCCTATTTTATACAGTTCCCTGGTGCTTTCCCCCACCTCCCCCATATTGCTTCCCTGGTGATCTAGGGCTTCACCTCCAATATAGCTTCACTGGTGGTCTAGAGTGGGCCAAACATAATGCAAAGTGGGGAAACCACTTGAGGGCCAGATTTGGCCCCCGGGCCATAGTTTAACATTTATGCCATACATGAAAGTGTAGAAGTAAGGTGTGGTCAAAAGTATCAAACGCTGATGATAGGTCTAGAACAGGGATCTCAAACTCAATTTACCTGGGGGGCTGCAGGAGGCAAAGTCAGGATGAGGCTGGGCCGCATAAGGAATTTCACAATCGCGGCGCATCGGCGCCTCTGCCCGCCCCTCTCACTCTTCCTTCACAGAGAGGGGCAGGGAGAGACGGCGATTGACATCAGGAGGGGCAGAGCTGAAGCTGAAAGCTCTGCCCCTTCCAGGAAATGCCGGCGGATTGCCCCCCGGGCGATTTGGGGGCTCTGCAGCCCTCGTTTAGCGGCGGGGATGCGGCAGATTACTTGGGAGCACTGAAGCGAACTATAAGGAAGCTTTTGCTGGCCAGGGCCACAAAATATTGTATCGAGGGCCGCAAATGGCCCGCGGGCCGCAAGTTTGAGACCCCTGGTCTAGAAGGATGAGTTTGGAGTAATGGCCTTTGGATTTAGCAATGAGAAGATCATTGCTGTTTCTGTGGAGTAGTTAGAGCGAAAGCCCACCGGTTTGAGGAGGGACACATGGAACGATCTTACGCCACGCATGCTGGCAGGAAGATCAAGGGCATAAGTGACGTTGTTGATCTTCCTGACGACCGGAAAAGGACCCACATATCTTGGTCCCAACTTGGGCGAGAGTTGCTTCAGAGCCAAGTGACGTGTGGACACCCATACCAAGTCCCCTGGCTGGAACCTCCACTCAATGGAGCGTCTCTTATCAGCTTGCCCCTTCTGGTTACAAAAAGCCTTCTCCAAATTTCTTTTCACCATTCCCCATATGTCCCTAAAGGACTCCTGCCAGGCCTCCAGGGCCGGAAACGGAGTTGAAGCGGGTGAAGGCGGAATTACTGGAGGTGGAATCACTGGAGGTGCAGCATGAGACACCATTTTTACAGTACTTCTTCCACGGGTCTGCCTATGATACTGCAGACGGCGATCAATTCGGATGGCAGATGCAATGGCTTCATCAATGGACCTAGGTTCAGGTTGTCCTAACATGAACTCTGAAACCTCATCTGAAAGCCCTGACAAAAAAACAATCGAGTAATGCATACGTGTCCCACCTGGCAGACACTGACCACCTCCTAAATTCGGCTGCATAATCCTCCACCGAACCCTTGCCTTGACGCAATAATTTGAGCTTCCGCTCAGAAGTCGAGGCAATGTCCGGATCGTCGTAAATTATGGCCATAGCATTAAAAAATTCCTCCACAGAGGTCATGGCTTTGTGATCGTCGGGGAGACTATATGCCCAGGTCTGGGAATCGCCTGATAACAAGGTCTTAATAAACGTGATTCTTTGAGTAATGGTTCCTGACGTATTGGGTCTTAACTCAAAGTATGACAACACTCTACTCCTAAAATTTCGGAAATCAGATCTGTGACCAGAAAACCTTTCCGGTACGGGCATACGTATGTCTGTGCTAAGAGGAGATCGCACATCATTCACAGCCGTCTGTACGGCATGAACAGACCCAGACAATGCATTAAGTTGCGTCTGGTGACTGCCCAGTACCCGGTTAATATCTTCCACCGCAGTGGTGAGGGTACCCAGACGGGCCGTAAGTGTGACCATTTGAGTTTGGTCTGCCGTTCTGTAACGATCGGTGTAACACAGAGAGGGTCTGATTACCGGTGATCTGCAGTATCACCGAGAATGCAGAATATACCCGATTATTGATGATCTGCAGTATCACCGATAATCAGATATATCTACTAACCTCTGGACACCTGAGAGATATGAGTGTATTGGTGCAACAGTAATACTTTGAGGACCACACCTGAAAGACAGGTGCAAGAGCAGATAGGAATACTGCTCAGTAACTGGTTCCTTCCGAAGTCTGGACTCTCCAAGGGGAGGAGTCAGACAGAGAATGGGAAGGACAGAACGTGAGTGACACCAATGGAGAAGTGTCACTGACAGATCTGTGAACTATCTCCTAACAGGAGAGATAGTTCTCGAGGTCGGACAAGCCAGGTCGTAACACACGGACAGATAAAGTACAAAGACAGTAGGCAGATACAGAATCCAGGGACTAGCCGAGTTTTGGCAACAGGGAGTCAGAAGACAAAGGTAAAAAATCAGAGATCAGGAGAATGGTCAGGAATGCAGAAAGTCATAACAGATAATCAACAATGCCTAGACTTGAGTGTGAGCTCCAAGATTCTCACACTCCAGGAACTAGACTAGATAATACGAATAATGCAGATGGTACAGTATTCCTAGACTAAGGTTTGAGTTCCTTGGCCGTCAACACCTTGGAAACTGGTCTAGATAACAATACAGATGATAACAGAATTCCTACACTAAGGTGTGAGATCCTTGGCCATCAACACCTTTGGAAACTGGTCTAATAACACAGATACAGACAAGGTCTGAGTGCAACTACGTAGTGATCGCAACGGCAGACAACCAGCAAATGCCCAGCCACCAGTATATATAGTTCAGCGCTCTCCAGCGCCTCCCCTAAGTGCTGGACCAATGGAAACCGTTTCTGGCGTCAGCTGACCAGCCTGGTCAGCTGATCCCCCACTGACTGGTATAAAGCTCTTCCTCTCAGCGCGCGCGCGCGTCCACCTAAACCTAAGTGGACTACAGCTCCCAGCCACACCAGAATCCTGCTGCGAAATGCCCGCCGCGCTGCACGCGGAATCCGCCGCCATGCCGCCAGTGCATGCGGCGGTTCCTCCGCGTTCAGGCAGACACAAAGACGAGTGAGCACATACATCAGTGGTCACGCTGGACGCGGAATCCGCCGCCTTGCCAGAAGTGCATGCGGCGGTGCTTCCGCGTTTTCTCACACCCAACAAGAATTGATCAAACAGGGAGTTAGCAGATAAATATTGGCTTAGTTCAGCATGTACAGTATATGCCATTCAAGTAATTTGGATGCAAATGAGAGAAGTGACACTGGGCGGTAGTTGGTGAGGGCAGTGGGGTCTAGAGATTTTTTTTTAAGTAGTGGTGGCACAAAAACCTTTTTGAGTGAGCATGGAAAGATGCCAGTGGAGAGGGATAGGTTGAATAGCGAGGTAAGTACAGGTATGAGGGATGCGGATAGCTGTGAAATGAGATGGGAGGGAATAGGATCCAAAGAACACATAGTAAAATGAGATTTGGAGATTAGAGAGGAGAGAGTAAGGAGAAAGTGGATAGAGAGCAGTCAAGACGTGAGTTATGGATGGAATTAGATAGTTGTATGGAAAAACCACTACGGATTTTGTCAATTTTATCGGTGAAGTATGTTGCAAATTCTTCAACTGATAAGCATGAAAAGGAGGGGGGGGGGGGGGGTGTTAAAATCAGTGTAGGTGTAAAATCGGTGTAGTATTTGAGTAACTGGTGTAGGTGTAGTACATTTGGGTACTCAGTGTAGTGTAGTACATTTGGGTAGTCGGTGTAGTGTAGTACGTTTGGGTAATTGGTGTAGGTGTAGTATACTATATTTGGGTAGTCGGTGTAGGTGTAGTGTAGTACATTTCGGTAGTCGGTGTAGTGTAGCACACTTGGGTAGTTGGTGTAGGTGTAGAGTAGTACACTTGGGTAGTCGGTGTAGTGTAGTACATTTCGGTAGTCGGTGTAGTGTAGCACATTTGGGTAGTTGGTGTAGTGTAGCACATTTGGGTAGTTGGTGTAGGTGTAGTGTAGTACACTTGGGTAGTCGGTGTAGTGTAGCACATTTGGGTAGTTGGTGTAGGTGTAGTGTAGTACATTTGGGTAGTCGGTGTAGTGTAGTACATTTCGGTAGTCGGTGTAGTGTAGTACATTTGGGTAGTCGGTGTAGGTGTAGTGTAGTACATTTGGGTAGTCGGTGTAGTGTAGTACATTTGGGTAGTCGGTGTAGTGTAGTACATTTGGGTAGTTGGTGAAGGTGTAGTGTAGTACACTTGGGTAGTTGGTGTAGGTGTAGAGTAGTACACTTGGGTAGTCGGTGTAGTGTAGTACACTTCGGTAGTCGGTGTAGTGTAGTACATTTGGGTAGTCGGTGTAGTGTAGTACATTTGGGTAGTCGGTGTAGTTGTAGTGTAGTACACTTGGGTAGTCGGTGTAGTTGTAGTGTAGTACACTTGGGTAGTCGGTGTAGTGTAGTACACTTGGGTAGTCGGTGCAGTGTAGCACATTTGGGTAATTGGTGTAGGTGTAGTGTAGTACATTTGGGTAGTCGGTGTAGTGTTGCACATTTGGGTAGCCGGTGTAGGTGTAGTGTAGTACATTTGGGTAGTCGGTGTAGTGTAGTACACTTCGGTAGTCGGTGTAGTTGTAGTGTAGTACACTTCGGTAGTCGGTGTAGTTGTAGTGTAGTACACTTGGGTAGTCAGTGTAGTGTAGTACACTTGGGTAGTCGGTGCAGTGTAGTACATTTGGGTAGTTGGTGTAGGTGTAGTGTAGTACACTTCGGTAGTCGGTGTAGTTGTAGTGTAGTACACTTGGGTAGTCGGTGTAGTGTAGCACATTTGGGTAGTTGGTGTAGGTGTAGTGTAGTACACTTGGGTAGTCGGTGTAGTGTAGCACATTTGGGTAGTTGGTGTAGGTGTAGTGTAGTACATTTGGGTAGTCGGTGTAGTGTAGCACATTTGGGTAGCCGGTGTAGGTGTAGTGTAGTACACTTGGGTAGTCGGTGCAGTGTAGCACATTTGGGTAGTTGGTGTAGGTGTAGTGTAGTACACTTGAGTAGTCGGTGTAGTGTAGTACATTTGGGTAGTCGGTGTAGTTGTAGTGTAGTACATTTGGGTAGTCGGTGTAGTTTAGTACATTTGGATAGTTGGTGTAGGTGAAGTGTAGCACATTTGGGTAATTGGTGTAGGTGTAGTGTAGTACACTTCGGTAGTCGGTGTAGTTGTAGTGTAGTACACTTGGGTAGTCGGTGTAGTGTAGTACACTTGGGTAGTCGGTGCAGTGTAGTACATTTGGGTAATTGGTGTAGGTGTAGTGTAGTACACTTGGGTAGTCGGTGTAGGTGTAGTGTAGTACACTTGGGTAGTCGGTGCAGTGTAGTACATTTGGGTAGTTGGTGTAGGTGTAGTGTAGTACACTTCGGTAGTCGGTGTAGTTGTAGTGTAGTACACTTGGGTAGTCGGTGTAGTGTAGTACACTTGGGTAGTCGGTGTAGTGTAGCACATTTGGGTAGTTGGTGTAGGTGTAGTGTAGTACACTTCGGTAGTCGGTGTAGTGTAGTACACTTGGGTAGTCGGTGTAGTGTAGCACATTTGGGTAGTTGGTGTAGGTGTAGTGTAGTACACTTGGGTAGTCGGTGTAGTGTAGCACATTTGGGTAGTTGGTGTAGGTGTAGTGTAGTACATTTGGGTAGTCGGTGTAGTGTAGTACACTTGGGTAGTCGGTGTAGTGTAGCACATTTGGGTAGCCGGTGTAGGTGTAGTGTAGTACACTTGGGTAGTCGGTGTAGTGTAGCACATTTGGGTAGTTGGTGTAGGTGTAGTGTAGTACATTTGGGTAGTCGGTGTAGTTTAGTACATTTGGATAGTTGGTGTAGGTGTAGTGTAGTACACTTGGGTAGTTGGTGTAGGTGTAGAGTAGTACACTTCGGTATTCGGTGTAGTGTAGTACACTTCGGTAGTCGGTGTAGTGTAGCACATTTGGGTAGTTGGTGTAGGTGTAGTGTAGTACATTTGGGTAGTCGGTGTAGTTTAGTACATTTGGATAGTTGGTGTAGGTGTAGTGTAGTACACTTGGGTAGTTGGTGTAGGTGTAGAGTAGTACACTTCGGTAGTCGGTGTAGTGTAGTACACTTGGGTAGTCGGTGTAGTGTAGCACATTTGGGTAGTTGGTGTAGGTGTAGTGTAGTACACTTGGGTAGTCGGTGTAGTGTAGCACATTTGGGTAGTTGGTGTAGGTGTAGTGTAGTACATTTGGGTAGTCGGTGTAGTGTAGTACACTTGGGTAGTCGGTGTAGTGTAGCACATTTGGGTAGCCGGTGTAGGTGTAGTGTAGTACACTTGGGTAGTCGGTGTAGTGTAGCACATTTGGGTAGTTGGTGTAGGTGTAGTGTAGTACATTTGGGTAGTCGGTGTAGTTTAGTACATTTGGATAGTTGGTGTAGGTGTAGTGTAGTACACTTGGGTAGTTGGTGTAGGTGTAGAGTAGTACACTTCGGTAGTCGGTGTAGTGTAGTACACTTCGGTAGTCGGTGTAGTGTAGCACATTTGGGTAGTTGGTGTAGGTGTAGTGTAGTACATTTGGGTAGTCGGTGTAGTTTAGTACATTTGGATAGTTGGTGTAGGTGTAGTGTAGTACACTTGGGTAGTTGGTGTAGGTGTAGAGTAGTACACTTCGGTAGTCGGTGTAGTGTAGTACACTTCGGTAGTCGGTGTAGTGTAGCACATTTGGGTAGTTGGTGTAGGTGTAGAGTAGTACACTTGGGTAGTCGGTGTAGGTGTAGAGTAGTACACTTGGGTAGTCGGTGTAGGTGTAGTGTAGTACACTTGGGTAGTCGGTGTAGTGTAGTACATTTGGGTAGTCGGTGTAGTGTAGTACATTTGGGTAGTCGGTGTAGTTGTAGTGTAGTACACTTCGGTAGTCGGTGTAGTTGTAGTGTAGTACACTTCGGTAGTCGGTGTAGTTGTAGTGTAGTACACTTGGGTAGTCGGTGTAGTGTAGTACACTTGGGTAGTCGGTGTAGTGTAGTACACTTGGGTAGTCGGTGCAGTGTAGCACATTTGGGTAGTTGGTGTAGGTGTAGTGTAGTACACTTGGGTAGTCGGTGTAGTGTAGCACATTTGGGTAGTTGGTGTAGGTGTAGTGTAGTACACTTCGGTAGTCGGTGTAGTGTAGTACACTTGGGTAGTCGGTGTAGTGTAGCACATTTGGGTAGTTGGTGTAGGTGTAGTGTAGTACACTTGGGTAGTTGGTGTAGTGTAGCACATTTGGGTAGTTGGTGTAGGTGTAGTGTAGTACATTTGGGTAGTCGGTGTAGTGTAGCACATTTGGGTAGCCGGTGTAGGTGTAGTGTAGTACATTTGGGTAGTCGGTGTAGTGTAGCACATTTGGGTAATTGGTGTAGGTGTAGTGTAGTACATTTGGGTAGTCGGTGTAGTGTAGTACATTTGGGTAGTCGGTGTAGTTTAGTACATTTGGATAGTTGGTGTAGGTGTAGTGTAGTACACTTGGGTAGTTGGTGTAGGTGTAGAGTAGTACACTTCGGTAGTCGGTGTAGTGTAGTACACTTGGGTAATTGGTGTAGGTGTAGTGTAGTACATTTGGGTAGCCGGTGTAGGTGTAGTGTAGTACATTTGGGTAGTCGGTGTAGGTGCAGTGTAGTACATTTGGGTAGTTGGTGTAGGTGTAGTGTAGTACATTTGGGTAGTCGGTGTAGGTGTAGTGTAGTACGTTTGGGTAGTCGGTGTAGTGTAGTACGTTTGGGTAATTAGTGTAGGTGTAGTATACTATATTTGGGTAGTCGGTGTAGGTGTAGTGTAGTACATTTGGGTAATTGGAGGAGGGTGTTCCTGGCTGTGTAGTTCTGAATATCTGGGTGGGTGTCGGACGTAAAGTGTATAGCATAGTAAAGTATACAGTAGTGTAGGAGGGTGTTCCTGGCTGTGTAGTTCTGTATATCTGGGTGGGTGTCGGACGTATAGTGTATAGTATAGCATAGTAAAGTCAGAGCGGGACAAGGTCCTCCAGCACCCAAGGCTGAGACACCAAAGTGCACCCCTACATCCCTCTCACCACACACTGATTGCTATTAGACTAAGAGGCGCCCCAGGGCCCCCAACACCTTAATCTCTAGTTATCTGGCTTGCAGTCACTGCCATGTATCTCCTTTCCTTATTTCTCTCTGCTTCAAACACAATAAGGAAATGATAGCTGAGTGAGATGAGCGCCTGCTCCTATTCTGTGCCTTGAGGCTGGAGCCTCTCTCGCCTCTGCCTCAGCCCGGCCCTAGGTACAGTATAGTGTAGGAGGGTGCTCCTGGCTGCGTAGTCCTGTATATCAGGGTGGGTGTTGGACATATAGTATAGTATAGTGTAGGAGGGTACTCCTGGCTGCGTAGTCCTGTATATCAGGGTGGGTGTTGGACATATAGTATATAGTATAGTATAGTGTAGTACAGTATAGTGTATAGTATAGCATAGTACAGTATATAGTAATGTAGGAGGGTATTCCTGGCTGCGTAGTCCTGTATATCAGGGTGGGTGTTGGACATATAGTATAGTATAGTGTAGGAGGGTACTCCTGGCTGCGTAGTCCTGTATATCAGGGTGGGTGTTGGACATATAGTATATAGTATAGTATAGTGTAGTACAGTATAGTGTATAGTATAGCATAGTACAGTATATAGTAATGTAGGAGGGTATTCCTGGCTGCGTAGTCCTGTATATCAGGGTGGGTGTTGGACATATAGTATATAGTATAGTATAGTGTAGTACAGTATAGTGTATAGTATAGCATAGTACAGTATATAGTAATGTAGGAGGGTATTCCTGGCTGCGTAGTCCTGTATATCAGGGTGGGTGTTGGACATATAGTATATAGTATAGTATAGTGTAGTACAGTATAGTGTATAGTATAGCATAGTACAGTATATAGTAATGTAGGAGGGTATTCCTGGCTGCGTAGTTCTGTATATCTGGGTGGGTGTTGGACGTATAGTGTATAGTATAGCGTAGTACAGTATAGTGCATATACATATACAGTAGCCTGTAGGAGGGTGCTCCTGGCTGCGTAGTCCTGTATATCAGGGTGGATGTTGGACATATAGGGCCTGATTCACAAAGTGGTGCTAACAGTTAGCACGCTGGTGAATAGCCCTTTATCACGCCTAAACTCAGTTTAGGCATGATAAGTTTAGGCATGATAAGTTTAGGTGTGATAAGTTTAGGCATGATAAGTTTAGGTGTGATAAGTTTAGGCATGATAAGTTTAGGTGTGATAAGTTTAGGCATGATAAGTTTAGACGTGATAAGTTTAGGCATGATAAGTTTAAGCACCAACTGGGTTAGCACCGCAGTGCACAGCTGATCAAAAGTTTTGCGCTAGCAAAGTCTGGTGCACTTCGCATAGAGTTTAATGGCGCTGCTTTGCGTGCGGGACTTTGCACGATATCTACACTTATCTAAACTTAGCATGCCTAAACTTATCACGCCTAAACTGGCTTTTCACCAGCGTGGTGCAATGGTTATCACGCCTAAAGTCTCTAACTGGGTTAGCACCGCTTTGTGAATCGAGCCCATAGTATATAGTATAGCGTGGTACAATATAGTACATACTATATATATATATATATATATATATATATATATATATATATATATATATATATATATATATATATATATATATATATATATATATATATATATATATATATATATATATATATATATATATATATATATATATCAGCCTGTAGGAGGGTGCTCCTGGCTGCAGGGGGCGCTGTATATCATGGTGGTTGTTGGAGGTATAGTATATAGTATAGCGTAGTACAATATAGTACATACTATATATATATATATATATATATATATATATATATATATATATATATATATAGCAGCGTGTAGGAGGGTGTTCCCGGCTGCAGGGGGCGCTGTATATCATGGTGGGTGTTGGAGGTATAGTATAGTACAGTGTAGTGTAGTACAGTACAGTATAATACATATACAGCAGCGTGTAGGAGGGTGTTCCCGGCTGCAGGGGGCGCTGTATATCATGGTGGGTGTTGGAGGTATAGTATAGTACAGTGTTTCTCAACATTTTATCGGTGTGTACCCCTTTTAAAGCCTTGTACTCACCAAGTACCCCCATAGCATAGTAAACATTATCACAAGTACCCCTTGACAAATATATATTTAATCGTAGTACATTAGAATTGGTTCTAAACCATTTTCAAGCCTTTACTATTGCTTTTATTTAGCTAAAATACTAATTTGGGGTTAAATAAGATTTATCATTTTCTAAAACTCTAAATTTGTTGTTCTTGGCTAAGTATATCAAGCCCGCGTACCCCCTGGAACCTTTAGAAGTACCCCCTGGGGTACGCGTACCGCACGTTGAGAACCTAGGGTATAGTATAGTGTAGTACAGTACAGTATAGTACATATACATATACAGCAGCGTGTAGGAGGGTGTTCCCGGCTGCAGGGGGCACTGTATATCATGGTGGTTGTTGGAGGTATAGTATAGTGTAGTGTAGTACAGTACAGTATAATATATATACAGCAGCGTGTAGGAGGGTGTTCCCGGCTGCAGGGGGCGCTGTATATCATGGTGGGTGTTGGAGGTATAGTATAGTACAGTGTAGTGTAGTACAGTACAGTATAATACATATACAGCAGCGTGTAGGAGGGTGTTCCCGGCTGCAGGGGGCGCTGTATATCATGGTGGGTGTTGGAGGTATAGTATAGTATAGTGTAGTACAGTACAGTATAGTACATATACATATACAGCAGCGTGTAGGAGGGTGCTCCTGGCTGCAGGGGGCGCTGTATATCATGGTGGGTGTTGGAGGTATAGTATAGTATAGTGTAGTGTAGTACAGTACAGTATAATACATATACAGCAGCGTGTAGGAGGGTGCTCCCGGCTGCAGGGGGCGCTGTATATCATGGTGGGTGTTGGAGGTATAGTATAGTATAGTGTAGTGTAGTACAGTACAGTATAATACATATACAGCAGCGTGTAGGAGGGTGCTCCTGGCTGCAGGGGGCGCTGTATATCATGGTGGGTGTTGGAGGTATAGTACAGTGTAGTGTAGTACAGTACAGTATAATACATATACAGCAGCGTGTAGGAGAGTGCTCCCGGCTGCAGGGGGCGCTGTATATCATGGTGGGTGTTGGATGTATAGTATAGTATAGTATAGTGTAGTGTAGTACAGTACAGTATAATACATATACAGCAGCGTGTAGGAGAGTGCTCCCGGCTGCAGGGGGCGCTGTATATCATGGTGGGTGTTGGAGGTATAGTACAGTGTAGTGTAGTACAGTACAGTATAATACATATACAGCAGCGTGTAGGAGAGTGCTCCCGGCTGCAGGGGGCGCTGTATATCATGGTGGGTGTTGGATGTATAGTATAGTATAGTGTAGTGTAGTACAGTACAGTATAATACATATACAGCAGCGTGTAGGAGAGTGCTCCCGGCTGCAGGGGGCGCTGTATATCATGGTGGGTGTTGGAGGTATAGTATAGTATAGTGTAGTGTAGTACAGTACAGTATAATACATATACAGCAGCGTGTAGGAGGGTGCTCCCGGCTGCAGGGGGCGCTGTATATCATGGTGTGTGTTGGAGGTATAGTATAGTGTAGTGTAGTACAGTACAGTATAATACATATACAGCAGCGTGTAGGAGGGTGCTCCCGGCTGCAGGGGGCGCTGTATATCATGGTGGGTGTTGGAGGTATAGTATAGTATAGTGTAGTGTAGTACAGTACAGTAGAATACATATACAGCAGCGTGTAGGAGGGTGTTCCCGGCTGCAGGGGGCGCTGTCGTGTTGCTCTGTAGGTGAGTGATTAGCACTGCTGATGAATTCTCAGCCCCCACATGACAGAATGTGTTATTATGCAGAGACGTGTGGCGGTATGCTGCAGCTAGCACACGTATGTCATCTGACAAGAGGAATGATATATTGCCAGCTGACACAGCCCCCAGCACTATGCTTCCTCCATATATAGCCTGAGCTGCAGAGCTGACACTCCATGCATGGCAGGGACTCACCTGCTGCAGATCCTGTGCTTGGAGAAGTCTTATGGGGGGGTGTTGGGGGGTGAGCTTCTCTTTTCTGCGCCCTCCTGCACAACTTTCACACTTTCCCCAGCGAGGTGTCCCTGCAGATCTCCTCCGCTGTCAGTAAACTTGTGTCCCCAGAGAGATGACAGTTCCTGTGTGCTGCCCCCCTCATCTTCTGCTTGTCCTGGGGGGGCTCCTCACTGCTGGCCTGTCAGGAAGTCCTGCCTCTCCTGTCTGTCTGTCCCCCAGATCTGCTTCCTTCTGCCTCTCTCCCACAGACACTCTCTCACTTCTGTGTCTGTCTCTCCTCCCCTTCTTCCTTCTCTGTCACCCCTCCTTTCTGGGTGTCACAAGCTTCTCACTCTCCTTCCCCTCTCTGGCTCATCTCACAGCTTCCCTGTCTGCTGCTGCTGCCTGCAACTCCTCTGCTGCCTCGGCCTCCTCCCTCCCTCCTTCACTCTCTTTCTTTCTTTCTTTCTTTTTCTCTCTCTTTCTTTTCTCTCTCTCTTTCTTTCTTCCTTTCTTTTTTCCTTATTTCTTTCTTACTTTCTCTCTCTCTCTCTCTCTCTCTCTCTCTCTCTCTCTCTCTCTCTCTCTCTCTCTCTCTCTCTTTCTTTTTTTCTTTCCTTCTCTTCTGGCTCGCCATAGTTCTACCATCAGCCACTCTTCTGTGGTCCCCTCCATAGCGGCCAGGTCAGCAGCTTCTGAACATGCACGGGAGCACAAGCCGCGCACACGCTTGTGCATGCGCAAAAGTCGTTGACCCCCTACAGAGGAGACCCGAGAAGAGTGGTTGATGGCGGAACTGCGGCGAGGGACAAAGAGGTTTGTAAGGGCTGGAGGAAGCCCCAGGTAAGTAAGTCGGTAGGTTTTTTCTTCAGCTCATGTATCCTTTAAAGGGAACCCAAAGTGAAGTGAAAAGAAAGTTTCACTAACCTGGGGCTTCTACCAGCCCCCTGCAGCCGTCCTGTGCCCGCCGTCCTGGATAGATCCTCCAGCCCCCTGCACCGGCCTATGCCCGCCCGTCCTGGAACGATCCTCTAGCCCCCTGCAGCCGTCCTGTGCCCACCCATCCTGGAACGATCCTCCAGCCCCCTGCAGCCGTCCTGTGCCCGCCCATCCTGGAACGATCCTCCAGCCCCCTGCAGCCGTCCTGTGCCCGCCGTCCTGGAACGATCCCCCAGCCCCCTGCAGCCATCCTGTGCCCGCCCGTCCTGGAACGATCCTCCAGCCCCCTGCAGCCTCCCTGTGCCCGCCCATCCTGAAACGATCCTCCAGCCCCCTGCAGCCGTCCTGTGCCCTCCGTCCTGGAACGATCCTCCAGCTCCCTGCAGCCGTCCTGTGCCCGCCCGTCCTGGAACGATCCTCCATCCCCCTGCAGCCGTCCTGTGCCCGCCGTCCTGGAACGATCCTCCAGCCCCCTGCAGCTGTCCTGTGCCCACCGTGGTGGAATGATTCCCCGGCCCCCTGCAGCCGTCCTGTGCCCGCCGTCCTGGAACGATCCTCCAGCTCCCTGCAGCCGTCCTGTGCCCGCCCTTCCTGGAACGATCCTCCAGCCCCCTGCAGCCTCCCTGTGCCCGCCCGTCCTGGAACGATCCTCCAGCCCCCTGCAGCCTCCCTGTGCCCGCCCCTCCTGGAACGATCCTCCGGCCCCCTGCAGCCGTCCTGTGCCCGCCCATCCTGGAACGATCCTCCAGCCCCCTGCAGCTGTCCTGTGCCCGCCGTCCTGGAACGATCCTCCAGCCCCCTGCAGCCGTCCTGTGCCCGCCCATCCTGGAACGATCCTCCAGCCCCCTGCAGCCGTCCTGTGCCCGCCCGTCCTGGAACGATCCTCCGGCCCCCTGCAGCCTTCCTGTGCCTGCCTATCCTGGAACGATCCTCCAGCCCCCTGCAGCCGTCCTGTGCCCGCCGTCCAGGAATGATCCCCCAGCTCCCTGTAGCCATCCTGTGCCCGCCGTCCTGGAACGATCCCCTGGCCCCCTGCAGCCTTCCTGTGCCCGCCCGTCTTGGAACGATCCTCCAGCCCCCTGCAGCCGTCCTGTGCCCGCCGTCCTGGTACGATCCTCCAGCCTTCTGCAGCCGTCCTGTGCCCGCCGTCCTGGAATGATCCCCTGGCCCCCTGCAGCCGTCCTGTGCCCGCCCGTCCTGGAACGATCCTGCAGCCATCCTGTGCCCGCCGCCCTGGAGTGATCCTCCAGCCTCCTGCAGCTGTCCTGTGCCTGCCGACCTGGAACGATCTTCCAGCCCCCTGCATCCGTCCTGTGCCTGCCCATCCTGGAACGATCCTCCAGCCCCCTGCAACCGTCCTGTGCCCGCCGTCCTGGAATAATCCTCCAGCCCCCTGCAGCCGTCCTGTGTCCGCCCATCCTGGAACGATCCTCTGGCCCCCTGCAGCCTCCCTGTGCCTGCCCATCCTGGAACGATCCTCCGGCCCCCTGCAGCCTTCCTGTGCCCGCCCGTCCTGGAACGATCCTCCAGCCCCCTGCAGCCGTCCTGTGCCCACCCATCTTGGAACGATCCTCCGGCTCCCTGCAGCCGTCCTGTGCCCGCCCTTCCTGGAACGATTCTCCAGCCCCCTGCAGCCGTCCTGTGCCCGCCCGTCCTGGAACGATCCTCCAGCCCCCTGCAGCCGTCCTGTGCCCGCCCGTCCTGGAACGATCCTCCACCCCCTGCAGCCGTCCTGTGCCCGCCGTCCTGGAATGATCCCCCCGCTCCATGCAGCCGTCCTGGAACGATCCTCCAGCCCCCTGCAGCCGTCCTGTGCCTGCCGTCCTGGAACGATCCTCCAGCCCCCTGCAGCCGTCCTGTGCCCGCCGTCCTGGAATGATCCCCCGGCCCCCTGCAGCCTTCCTGTGCCTGCCTATCCTGGAACGATCCTCCAGCCCCCTGCAGCCGTCCTGTGCCCGCCGTCCAGGAATGATCCCCCAGCTCCCTGTAGCCATCCTGTGCCCGCCGTCCTGGAACGATCCCCTGGCCCCCTGCAGCCGTCCTGTGCCCGCCTGTCCTGGAACGATCCTCCAGCCCCCTGCAGCCATCCTGTGCCCGCCGTCCTGGAACGATCCTCCAGCCTCCTGCAGCCGTCCTGTGCCCGCCGTCCTGGAATGATCCCCTGGCCCCCTGCAGCCATCCTGTGCCCGCCCGTCCTGGAACGATCCTGCAGCCATCCTGTGCCCGCCGTCCTGGAGCGATCCTCCAGCCTCCTGCAGCCGTCCTGTGCCTGCCGACCTGGAACGATCTTCCAGCCCCCTTCATCCGTCCTGTGCCCGCCCATCCTGGAACGATCCTCCAGCCCCCTGCAACCGTCCTGTGCCCGCCGTCCTGGAATGATCCTCCAGCCCCCTGCAGCCGTCCTGTGTCCGCCCATCCTGGAACGATCCTCTGGCCCTCTGCAGCCTCCCTGTGCCTGCCCATCCTGGAACGATCCTCCGGCCCCCTGCAGCCTTCCTGTGCCCGCCCATCCTGGAACGATCCTCCAGCCCCCTGCAGCCGTCCTGTGCCCACCCATCTTGGAACGATCCTCCGGCTCCCTGCAGCCATCCTGTGCCCGCCCGTCCTGGAACGATCCTCCAGCCCCCTGCAGCCGTCCTGTGCCCGCCCTTCCTGGATCGATCCTCCAGCCCCCTGCAGCCGTCCTGTGCCCGCCCGTCCTGGAACGATCCTCCAGCCCCCTGCAGCCGTCCTGTGCCCGCCCTTCCTGGAACGATCCTCCACCCCCTGCAGCCGTCGTGTGCCCGCCGTCCTGGAATGATCCCCCCGCTCCATGCAGCCGTCCTGGAACGATCCTCCAGCCCCCTGCAGCCGTCCTGTGCCTGCCGTCCTGGAACGATCCTCCAGCCCCCTGCAGCTGTCCTGTGCCCGCCGTCCTGGAATGATCCCCCGGCCCCCTGCAGCCGTCCTGTGCCCGCCGTCCTGGAACGATCCCCCGGACCCCTGCAGCCGTCCTGTGCCTGCCGTCCTGGAAAGATCCTCCAGCCCCTGCAGCCGTCCTGTGCCCGCCGTCCTGGAACGATCCCCCGGCCCCCTGCAGCCGTCCTGTGCCCGCCGTCCTGGAACGATCCTCCAGCCCCCTGCAGCCGTCCTGTGCCCGCCGTCCTGGAACGATCCTCCAGCCCCCTGCAGCTGTCCTGTTCCTGCCGTCCTGGAACGATCCTCCAGCCCCCTGCAGCCGTCCTGTGCCCGCCGTCCTGGAACGATCCCCCGGCCCCCTGCAGCCATCCTGTGCCCGCCCATCCTGGAACGATCCTCCAGCCCCCTGCAGCCGTCCTGTGTCCACCCGTCCTGGAACGATCCCCCAGCCCGGCTTCGTTTCGATTTCGGCAACAGAGCCAGTCGCCGGCACATTACTCAACTTTCAGTCAAGCGACTAAGCGACTAACTTTATTGGAAAATTACCTGCAGTGTGGCTGATTGAAAGTCAATCAACTAGTAGCCCATACATCACAAACGAGATCCTTTCAGATTCCTCTTCACTGATCAATCTGAACGTTGTGCCTCCAAGCTCTGAAATCAAAAATCGATTCTTTGATGATCAGATTCATGTGAACATTAGCCAATTTCTTTACAATCGATTGATATTTTCCAACATGCCTAATTGCGTAAATTGGTCGATTCTACCAGATATCAGCTAATTTCCACCAAACGAGCAGAATGGAGTATAATCGATTCTCCTTCGAACCAATATAATGATCGAATCAGATAGTCGAGCGTACAGCAAAATTGAGTCATGTATGGGTACCTTTAGGATATGTGCTCCTAATCTTTTGATGGGTTGATGCCATGTATGCTTGCATGTTTGCTTTATGCATGTTACAGGGCCAGCGTTAAGACACATATGAATACTGGGGTACCTCTGCGCAGTGTAGGTGACTACGCAAGAGAATGTATTGTTTTATAACGCAGATCCCGGCTATTAACTTAGCTGTAGAGATAGTAGTGTCTCCTGGATGATTGCTTTACATGAAAGCATTTGTATGTGAGTGTGCAAAGGGTTAACTGATTTTGCTGTTTTGTTGGCCACACCCCCTTCTGGCACCTCCCTCTTATTTAAATGTCCTAACTTTAGGTGATGTGCCCGGATTTTTTTGTTTTTTTCTTGTAACTGACCCTAGCGGCGAGGATGTAATCCAGTGCACTCCCTCCTTCCCCTGCCTGAGTATCTGACGTTTTTGTTTTCTATGTTTGCTTCAGTATCACTTTAACTGAGCTGTAGGGATATCTGTGGTTCCTGGGCGGAGATGGATTAAGATGCAATGGGACCCTAGGCAAGGTAGTAGATTTGGGGCCCCTTTTGGTAAGCTGAAGTGTAGAGAGGTCAGAGAAGGTGGCAGGTGACACCCACTAAGCCCTAGGCACCTGCCTAGGTTGTTTGGTGGATGATCCTGCTCTGTTCCTGGGTGATTGAGTTGCATGTGAGTGTGTGAAGAATTAACTGATGTTACTCTGTCTCCTCTCATCTCTCCCCATCCTTGCTCCTCTGACCCCCCCCCCCCCCCCCCATCCCCTTGCTTCCTGTTCACTCACAGTCCCGTTACCTTAGCTGTAGGGGTTGCATTGGATCCTGGGTGATTGATTTGCATGTTAGTGTGTAAAGGGTTAACTGATGTTGCTTTCCCTCTGTTTCCTCTCTCCGCATCTTCTGCCCCCCTCCCCTCCTGTTCACACACAGTTAACCTTAGCTGTAGGGGTTGCACTGGTTCCTGGGCAGGGCCAGATTTACCAGAAGGCACTGTAGGCACGAGCCTACAGGCGCCTGACGATGGAAAGGTGGCTCACTACCTTCCCCCAGTGCCTTCCCCCCACACTTCCCTATGCAGAGTCCTGATGAGAGTGTAAATGAGAGGTTACTCCCCCAGCTCTCAACATTCCACTGATGAGATCTCCCTTCAGTGGGGCACCTCTAGCTTGAGGGTACTTTTGGCTACCTAATGCTAAGGGACACTTGCAGCTACCTATGACGGGCAAGGGAAGGAAGGGAGAAGTGACAGCTGGGCCAGCACACTTGTGGTGCGGTTCGGCAGGGGGTTTGTAGGTTCATGGAGGGCGGAGTCTAGGGTGCCAGGACGTTTGAGCCTATAGGCTCCTGTGATGTAAATCCAGGCCTGTTCCTGGGTGACTGATTTGCATGCGAGTGTGTGAAGGGTTAACTGATGTTGTTCTGTCTCCTCTCCTCTCTCCCCATCCTTGCTCCTCTGCCCTCCCCCTCCCCTCGCCTCCTGTTCGCACACAGTGCCTTTCTCCTCGCTATGTATATATTGGCACCTTTACAACCACAGGACTGTCAGAACGTTAACCCTTTCTCCGCGCAGACCTCAGGATTTGGAGTCCACTTCTGCTTTCTCTCATGTTGCCCGGATGGCCATGGCCAACGTCCAAGGCTGCTCGCAGCAGAGCAGGCACGGAATCCTGTGCGCACTCACAGCTCTGTGTCATATCTTCAAGGCAGTCAGATCATCGTCACTCCCAGGCCTAACAGTGTTATCAGTGTGCCCTGACCCTCGCCCTGCCTGTGTACAGGTGTTACACGACACACGCTGTACGTGGGTGGGGGTATACAGTACATACACATATATACAGTCACGGCCAGGAGTGCTGACACTGGCACAAATACTGTTTTTCACAAAGTTTGCTGCTTCGGCTATGATGGCAATTTGCACATACTCCAGAATGTTATGTAGAGTAATCAGATGAAATTGCAAAGTCCTTCTTTACCATAAAAAGTAACTGAAGTGCTCTGAAATGCAGCATTTCTGCTTTGCTCTAAAAGATTATTTACAGCATAAAATCTACTACCACAATAACAACAACAAAAAATTGTAGAAGAACAGCATTCAAACATTTAGGGCTGTTTCACACTCGCTTAAAAAAAAAAATACCCATCCGGGACTTTTTCTTTTTACCTTTTCAGGACCACAGGCTCCACCCCCCTAAAGTCCAGGCCATTTTTTGTAAAATGGGCCACTGCAGCTTTGAGGCGAAGCACACAACACAGCACACAAGTGATTCCCCCCCCCCCCCCATTTCTCCCCACCAACCGAGCTCTCTGTTGGTGGGGTCACATCACCCCTCCCCCCCCCCAATGTTTTTGTTTATTCATATTTATTTGTTTGTTTTTTAATGCATGTTCCTGTTTTTTTTTTATATTTAGATATTCCCACCTACCTCTCTCCCCCCCCCGCCAGCCAATCCCCGTGATCAGCTGTCATAGGCTTCAGCCGATCACCGCCGAGATTCAGGAGGGGACAGCCATGTCACACTGTAGATCGCAGCGCTGTACCCGGTATTTAGACGGTTTCGCCGTCTAACAGTCTCCGAGCAGTCTCCGCCTACCAAGCAGGAGATGCTGCAAGCTAAAGCCCCAGGACTTTGCGCCGATCAGCGTTAGGTGGTCCTGGGGCTGCCACCGAGGCCACACCCATCGGCGTGACGCAGTCGACAAACAGTTAAGCTTCGCTTAAACGCAGGAAGTGGATCTCCTATGTTAAAAATAGAATCCGCTTTCACTTGTTACAAAACAAGGATCGTACATGGATCCATGTTCCGCGAAACATGAGACGGAATGCAGAGTCCGGACTTGGCACATTTTCCCGGGCCGGACGGGAAAATGTGTGTAATGAAAGCCTATGAGTACGAACACTGATAGTTCTTACTAGGCTAGTCGCCGCATCCGCATCGCCTGTTTTGCCTGCATTTGCGTTGCTGCCGTGATGTCATACTCACGCATCCCGCCGCCCATCACAGCCGCTTGGTCCCTTCAAAACAACCTGGTGGTCGGGGATCTCCATTGGGCTGCAAAAGACCAATGGGAATCCTCAGTAACAAGTAGAATACTCATTGGTTCATGTTGGACCAGTGAAAATTCTCCCTGTTGCTAGGTAGAATTGTCCCATTGCAGCCTATGGAAAGCCGCATGCTTCTGCCGGCCTCCAGGCTGTTGAAGGGGCCGAGCGGCGGCAGCGGGACAGGTGAGTGGCGATACAGATGTGAGCGGCATGCGGACGCAGAATGGACAGGGTGCGAATGCGGAATGATCAGATGTATTTGTTGTATGGGAATGCAGAACGGACAGTACGCATCCCCCTTGCAGATGAACTTACCGTTTCCGTTTTGCATCCACTCAAGTGTGAAGCCCTTAAAGGGAGGGTTCACGGAGAAATAAAAATACTAATCCACTTACCTGGGGCTTCCTCCAGCCCGTGGCAGGCAGGACGTGCCCTCGACGCCGCTCCGGAGGCTCCCGGTCTTCTCCGGTGGCTCACCCGACCTGGCCAGGCCGGCTTCCAGGTCTGGCTCTTGTGCGCTCCAACGCGTGTCTCACGCGGTCGCGCTGACGTCATCGGACGTCTTCCAGGCTGTACTGCGCAGGTGCAGTAGTTCTGCGTCTGCACAGTACAGTCCGTAGGATGTCCGATGACGTCAGTGCGACTGCCTGAGACGCACGTTGGAGCGCAAGGAGAAGCCTGGCCAGGTCGGGTGAGCCACCACAGAAGACTGGGAGCCTCCGGAGGGCACGTCCTGCCTGCAACGGGCTGGAGGAAGCCCCCTGTAAATGGATTAGTATTTTTATTTTTTTAAACAACTCCGTGGATCTTCCCTTAATGGCCCGTACTCACGGGCTGCAAAAGTGGCCTGTCGCCAGCACACGTGAGCGTGTGGGCGACAGCTCCTCGCCAGGTCCCTCCGCGTACACACGCGGAAGAGGGACCAGCGGCGCGACGGAAGCTGTCGCCGACATTCCTCCTCCCCCCGCCGGAAGCTCCGCATACCTAAATGGAGGTTGCTGTCGCTAGTCCGCGTTCTCACGTGGACTATCGACAGTTGCGGCGGAGTTGCCAGGCAATTGACCGCGCCAATCGCCTGGCGACATCAGCGACGGGCGACAGTTCGGGGGGCGCGCCCGTGCGACGGCGCATACTCACGGGCGACCTGTCGCCGCAACACGTGCGCGCCGCGTGTTGCGGCGACAATTGTAGCCCGTGAGTATGGGCCATTAAACACAGCATGTTGTTCTTAAGCGGAAAACTCCTTGCTTCAGTAGGCAGCTTCTGGCCCCATTCAAAGAGGAGATAACAAATTACAATATCTTTTGTCTACTTTCCTTTGTTAAATACATTTAGTATACAGCCAGCAGCATGCTGACACTGAACTGCACTGATCTGAGAAGCAGAGAGATGTGAGAAATGGTCACTAGATAGATATTAACACTGTATATAAATACAGCAGCTATGCAATAAAATGCAATGGCAGCTTTCAGAGAAGATAAGCTGGTCTTTAGGAACTTGTAATTTGTAAACTGGCAATGTTACTTGTGCACAATAGCAAATGTGACTGTATGGGAAATAAAAAGTAGAAAAACACATTTTCATTGCACGTTATGTCAGAGTTTTATCCCACTTTGATCCCCCCCAAAAAAACATTTCCACAGCATTTCATTTCATGCCACAAAAGGACCTGCTGAGATCATTTCAGTAATCTTCTCATTAACACAGGTGAGAGTATTGCCGAGCACAAGGCTGGAGACCATTCTGTCATGCTGGGTAAGTAGGAATAGCAGACTGGATTCTTTAAAAGGAGGCGATGCTTGAAATCATTGTTCTTCCTCTGTTAGCCATGGTTGCCTGCAAGGAAATCTGTGCAGTCATCATTGTGCTGCATAAAAAGGGCTTCACAGGCAAGTATATTGCTGCTACTTAGATTGCACATGGCGACCACACTCCTATTGCCTTTGTGCCTGTGCAAGCATGGCCACCATTCTGCTTGAAAAGGAGCGCAGTCGCTGGCTTGTAATCTGTCAAAAGCTTGTCTTATTCCTTTGGGGGTCTGCACTCGGCAACGGTGATCCGGAGGACGGCGTGGGAACCCTCTACAGGATCCAGAGGCTTCCCTCTGCTTAGGTAAGTATTTCACTTTTGACTTGATGTTTGGCTCGGGTGCATTTTAAGTATGAGCACCCCCTTAAAGAACTAGCGACACCCATGCTAACCTAGAAATAAAAAACACATATATAAGTAGATAAATACTACTTCTACTGACATAACAGATGTATTGTGCTATCCACGTAATGATTCCTGTGAATTTTATAAAGGAAAAGCAGAAAATCCTATTCTAGGCAGTGGCCATCTTGCTAAGCTAACGCTGACATCATATCCTCCCTGACTCTTGTTTTCCCCCCTCCCTGCTCTTGCTCATTGTGTATTCATTAGCTGCCCTCCTCCCAGAGTCTTCAGACACTCCCACTGAGGTGTATCCTAACAACTGCACTGTCTTTTTATTTACACATCCAATCGCTGAGTCACTTCAGCCTTGCTTATAAACAATCAGAGGGTGCTTCTGATAAGCAGCTAGGCAGGGAAATAAATGGAAGAGGAGGAATATATTATAGATAAAAAGAACTCCCAGCATTCAACTCTTTGGCATTGTTTGGCACTAGGGCCAGTGCTCCTAAAGTATGTGATAACTACAAACCATAACAGCAGAAAAAGTTTTGCAAGTTTTGAATGCAGGATTAGCATCTTTATCACTTAATACACCCAGACCAGTTGCTGTTGAAATTAGATTTTTATGGTGACAATACCGCTTTAAAGGATACCAATAGCAGCTGAAGACACTTGTATAAACGGGGGGAGGGGTCCAGGCACGTATGGGAAGCTGTTCTGGGCTGCGCATGCCCTACACTATGTGGCCAGGAGGCACTGTGCATGCTCATGACGTCACGATTATGTCTGGCGCATTGCACTCCTGGCTGTGGTCCGTGATGTAGTAACTTATAGCGCCTGCGCACTAATGCACGACCTGGCAGACCTAGAAGAAGCTCTTGGGGGTATTTAGGTAGGAAAGCAGGGTGTCAGAGGAGAACAGGGGGACAGTGGGTATCAGGACAGCTTCCCATACATGCCTCCTCCCCCCCCCCCCCCCCATTTCTACAAGTGTCTTCAGCTCTGGTATCCTTTTAGGCTACTTACACACCAGGACGTTGCGTTTAGCTGACGTTATAGGGCACATAACGTGCCCCTAACGCAACGCCTGGTGGTGTTGGAGCAGGACGCTACCAAGAGCCGTGTTACAAGCAGCTCTCGGTGCGCCTGCTCTGTTGGAGGCGCTGCGGAGACCACGTGAGCGGAGCTCTCCGCATCACGTGGTCCCGCCAGCCAATCAGCGGCCGCTCCAAAGAGTAAACACTGCAAGCGCAGTGAATAATAAGTAGCCATGTGCCTGGCTACGTAGCGGCCTCTCCCCGCCTCCTCTCCGACCATAAAATGGAAAAAAAAAAAAACCCTGCTGAGCATGTGCAAACAGTCTAATTCGGCTTAGCCGCGTGTAAAGTACTGCATGCAGTACGTTATGTAGACGTGCTGCGTTACAATGTAACGCAACGTGGGCACTGTGAACAGCCCATTGATTTTTCATTACTGTGCGGTGGGCTGTGTTACAGGCTGCTCTAACGTGCGCCTGTAACGTCCCACTGTGAAACCAGCCTTAAGGCCCCGTTCACATCACAAACGCGGATGGCCACGCATGCGGAACGCAACGCATGCGAACGCATGCCATCCGCGTTTGTGTGCGTTGCGTGGCTGATCCCATCACTGAAAAGTGAATGGGACAGCCACGCGTTTTTACAAAAAATGCGTACAGCATGCGTTCCCGGACCGCACAGGTCCGGAACGCATGCAGTGTGAACATCAGACATTGCACTCTATGCAATGTCTGATGTCGTGCGTGTCGGCCACCTGCACGCGTTTCCAAAACGCGGCTAGAAACGCGTGCAGTGTGAACGGGGCCTAGAGTCCAGCATGACCAAAACTTATATTTCAGCCTTGATTGGACTCTGTTGTTTTGGGCGTGTCTGTAATTTTGGGATGTTCCTAGCTGATGCCAGGGGGTGGAGCTATAAACCTCCTGCAGTGCAGGAATCGGGCTGTGGCAATGCAGGAGTCATGCCTTGTTTGTAAATATAGCAGATATAGAGAGGGGACGGGAACAATAATAAGGCATGCGTAGTGAACAAACAACATGCCACCACTGGGAGGAGCAACACAAAAAAACCAAACCATGCAGAACAAGAATGTGCGCACAGCTAGAGAATGTACACAGTGTGCAAGCTGGGGAAACTAATACTACATAGTGAGAACAGGTAGAAATAAACTAGCACTGCTGTCAACAATCAACTTTTCCACAATTTATTTCCCATGAGGATTCTCAGAAGTCCACCATGAACCAATAAGAATCCTTCCTGGTGCTAGGGAAGATTCTCATTGGTCTTTTGCAGTCCAGTGGGAACAGGAAGAGTTAAAAAAACAAACGTCAATAGTTATCTATGCAATAGAGCTTCTCTGAGCTCTTCAACCCACTGAGTTAAATCCTGTTTTCTGAAGTACTTAAACATGTGAGAGACAGCTTGGGATAAGGTTTTACTGCAGGAAAGTTCAAAGCTCTGCTCTGTTTTACAGCTTGAAATGCAGAGTGTGGTTTTAAATCTGCAACTGTGACAGTATGATGCAATGTTATAGAAAAAACATATAAGTGAAAATTAAAATAATAGACTCTGTTCTTTGCTACTAATGTTCTATTCATTGTCCGTACTACACATACAATTCATTATATCATGGATTTTTTGTTCACTTCAGGTTTGCTTTAAGGCTCACTTCCACTAAGAAACGTGATGGCGATTTCCATCAGTTGTTACAGCAGCAAGCGATTGGAATCGGATCGCAAAATAAGCAGTGAAAGGACCACTATCGCGAATAAAGTAGGCAGGTAAAATCTGACAGAACCTACAGGTTTTGAGCCAGTCCATCTCCTCATGGGGGATTCTCAAGGTTTTCTTTATTTTTCAACAGCATTTCCTGAACAGCAGTTTAACTGCCAAAATAGTAACATACCAGCCGGCCTCCCTACTGACTTGCACACTATTTTGTTAGTTAGCCTTTGCAACTGCTGATCAGGAAATGCTGTTGAAAAACAAAGAAAACCCTGAGCATCCCCCATGAGGAGATGGACTGGCCGTAAACCTGTCATTTCTGTCAGATTTTAACTGCCTTCTTTTTTTCGCGGTAGTGGTCCTTTAAAATCTGGCAGAACCGACAGGTTTTCAAAGTTTTCTTTGTTGTCAACATCATTTCCTGAACGGCAGTTGCGAAGTCTAACTGACATAATAGTGTGCAAGTGAGTAGGGTGGCTGGCTGGTATCTTACTATTTTGGCAGTTAAACTGCCGTCCAGGAAATGCTTTTGAAAAACAAAAACCTGAGAATCCCTCATGAGGAGATGGACTCACCCAAAACCTGTCGGTTCTGTTAGGGTGTGCAATAATGATCCAATCTTTTTCATCCAATCTTACCAAACCTATGTAGTAGAAGAGTAAACTAAATGAATATATTGAATGGATACAGGCAGGCAGTTCCTTATATTGCATAGAAATGGTAAGATTGGATGAAAAAGATTGGATCGTTAGTGGCCATCTGAAGATTTGCTGCTTACGTTTTTTGCTGGAGTGGTAATGCGACATGCTCTGCGCACAGTGGACACATATTGGCTAGCATTTTAGAAACCCAGTTATGTTTGTGTATACAATCATCTTGCGGTAACATTATCGCTGACTGTTTTATTACCGAGTCCAGCTGAGTTGCGAATGACATTAGATAAATCCAGTAAAGTCGGATGTTTCTGCTACGTCTGTCACCGCGACGATTAAACGCGGAGCTCTGGCCAGAGCTGTATTTTAATAACATTTGTGTAGTGTGAGTAAGTTTTACGGCCTTGCTGAAGTTTGGCAGGTTGGCCTCATCTCCAGCCTTTGTTATTAGACTGTGAAAAGTACAATCGCATTCTTAAAACAGAAGGAATTTGGGGAATGGAGGCGACGCCCAGAACATGAACCTGAATATGCAAATCGCAAATGTTTTTCCAAATTAAGTATTTATGAGCAAGTTTTAGGCAGGTGTGGAAAAAAATGCTTTAAATTGTCTTCAAGAGGAACTTTCGCGAAAATTTTAAAATGTAAAACACATACAAATAAGAAGTACGTTTCTTCCAGAGTAAAATGAGCCATAAATTACTTTTCTCCTATGTTGCTGTCACTTGCAGTAAGTAGTAGAAATATGGACTAGTCCATCTCTTCATAGGGGATTCTTAGCAAGGCTTTTATTCTTTTTAAAGACACTCCCTAAAAAAGATTTATACAATGATGCTGGCCAGCCTTCCTGCTCACCACACACTTTTTTGGCAGTTGGACGGAGCAACTGCCATTCAATAAGTGCTTTTTGAAAATTAAAAAATCGTTGTGAACCCCCCATGAAGATATGGGCTAGTCCAAAACCCGTCAGTAATGTCAGATTTCTACTACTTACTGTAAGTGAGTGACAGCAACATAGGAGAAAAGTAATCTATGGCTCATTTTCCCCAGGAAGAAACATACTTCTTATTTGTATTTGTTTACATGTACTGTATTTTACATTTCAAGATTTTCGCGACAGAGGTCCTTTCACAAATATAATTACAGACTACACAGCAAGCTCTTGGTGAACCAGAACTCCCAGGAGTGTGTAAGAGGGCTACAAAGGATCAGAGAGTCCTATTACTACAATGCTATACAAAACAGAAGTTTGCCTTCTCAAAACAGAAGGTATTTGCAATTCAGGTTGGAGTGAGCATACAATGTTTCCCACAATGCATCACTGCTGAATATGCACATTGTCCCTTTGTTGTCCGTGTAAGATAGCCATACCTCCAGATCCGCTGGAATGCAATGATGTGTCAGCTTGATAATTGTACAGAGATACAATAATCCAACATGCATTCAGACTGTTCCAGATTGGATGATCCTCATCAGTGCAGGGCATGGATCAATGTGGCTGTATGGGGTAGGACTTGAAGCACCCAGAGGTACAGACTACCCAGCAAGCTCATGGTGAAGCAGGACTCCCAGGAGGAGGCTACAAAGGACCAGAAAGCCCTCTTACTAAAATGCTATGGAAAACAGAAATGTGCCTTCTAAAAAAAGCAGGGTATTTGCAATTATTCAGCATAGCGCCCAACTGTCCCTCCTTCAGAGGAACAGTCCCTCTTTGGGAGCCCTGTCCCTCTGTCCTCCCCATTTATCCCTGTTTCAGGACTTTGTCCCTCTTTCTATGTAAAAATATATATTTCTCTACTAAAAAATGGGTGCGTTTGGCTCTAAACTTCTTAAAAATGTTACTATGAGTGGAAATGAACCCCAGGATAGAAAGGACCAGTGTGGTTCGAATGATAAAACAACCTATTTTTCTTATGAAATCTTTATGTTATGCGTGACTAGGGGTGTGACTGGGGCGTGGCTTAAGTGTCCCTCTTTCGCATCTCAAAAAGTTGGGAGGTATGATTCAGCTTGGAGTGATCTTTGAGTTGTACCACAATGCATCACTGCTGAATATGGAAATCATCTCTTTGTTGTCCCTGAAAGCTAAACACACTTCCATTGAGCCACACTAATCCATGCCATGCACTGATGAGGATCAACCAGGCCGAAACAGTCTGTATGCAGGTTGGATTATTGTGGCTCTGTACAGTTAACAGGCTGACAAATCATTGCATTCCAGTGGATCTGTTTTGTAGAAATAGAGGTCTCTATAATATATTTTCATCAATGAACACTGCAAAATGAATGAACAGAAGATTAATCTAAATCAGATGGATATTTGGATGGACCACCCTTTGCCTTCGTAGCACCATCAGTACTTCTTGGCACACTTACAGAATATGGAGGAACTTGAGAGGTAGGTCGGTAGGTCTAGCCATTAGGGATGAGCTTCCGAATGACGTATGAAACGGAAGTTTTAGAGCTGCGGACCGTTCCACGTCGCATTCCATTACTCCGATACTTCCTCCTTCAAAGCCAGAAGAAGGAAGTATCAGAGTGATGGAAGGCGACATGGAACACGGTGGCCAAAAGTGGTGACAAGGGTGGGTTAAACCCCCCTTCCCCCGCCGCAGCCGGCAGCTCATCTGTACTGACCACCTTGAGCGACTAATCACGAATCTTCTATGGATGTAGGCCACATCAGATACTTCATTTTCTTCATGCAATCCCCGACTTGGACACACTTGATGATGTTGAGATCAGGGCTCTGAAAGGGCCATACCAAAACTTCCAGGATTCCTTGTTCCTTACGCTGAAGATAATTCTTTATTACATTGGCTGAATGTTTGGGATCATTTTTTTTTTGCAGAATAAATTGAAGGCCAATCAGATGTGCGATGGATAGTATCTCTGAGAGTGCATACAGTCTTTGCGGGTTATATTACTTTATTTTATTTTTTTTGCTTTGTTATATGACAAAATACTACATACAGACTCTGGAAGGGCTTTCATCTTCTCTTACTCAGATCACACCTCTTCTCCACATCCTTTGTCTGTGGTGGTACCTCAAGGCTCTGTTCTCAGTCCCCTCCTCTTTGCCACCTACATGCACGGTCTTTTTAACTTAATCAACTTATTTGGTTTTCAATACCACCTATATGCGGATGATATTCAACTGTACCTCTCGGCCCCAGACCTTAACTCCCTCCTCACACGGGTTCCTGACTGTCTGTCCGCTATCTCCTCTTTCATGTCCTCTCGCTTCTTAAAACTTAATATGAATAACACAGTTAAACGTCTTTCCACCATCTCTGCCCACCTCTCTGCCTGATATAACAATAAATGTTAATAACACCCCTATAACTTCAGTTACCAAAGCACAGTGCTTAGGGGTAATATTTGATTTTCCTCTCTCATTTATTCCTCACATTCACTCCCTAACCAGCTCCTGACAAACATAAGCTCAACCTTAGGCCATTCCCCCTTCTGCCTCTCCTGAAGTTTTACTCCTTACTAAATAACCTAAACATGCACTGCCTGTATGTATACTGCATACTTCCCCACACCTTGTTTCCTCCATTCCTTTAGATTGTAAGCTGGCAAGGGCAGAGCTCTCTCACCCTTTTGTGTCTGGGAATTTGTTACATTTGTCACTGTAATCACCACCAGTTCTGTATTTTGTACCAGTGTCTGTATCATTATGTACCCCATGTTTGTTTTCTTTCTTTGTACAGTGACATAGAATATGTTGGCGCTATAGAACTCAATAATAATAATACTACATACAGTACCAACTTCTGTACTTTTTGCATTAATCTTGCATTATTTGCATTGATTTGTCTTTGTACCTGACACGACGACTGTGAAATGAAATATAAAACAGCATAATTGCTCAGCATATTAAAAAAGGTAGCGTTCAACCAGGTAGTTGTAAAAAAATGTGAATGTTTATAAAGAACAGCTCGGGCCGCCGGTCTAACCACTCGCAGAAATTCTCTTCCCTGGCACCGAATTGTCCGGGTTCCATTAGGCTAATGTTCCGGGGGAGGTGCCTGCTGTACGCCGCTTGCCCCTGGAAGTCGAGACGAGTAAGGAGGAGGCCCCGGGAGGAGCGTTCGGTCATCGGCACACTTTCACGCCAGGGAACTGTCATCTACAAGTACTTTGGAAGAGACCAGTCTGAATTGTTTCCACAACATTTCCCATATTTTACAGCTCCTCCGGTGAATGCTGCCTTTTTATATGGTGACTAATGTTTGGATGGATTTCGTGGAAAGCTGCGCTGCTTTCAACTACTCGATTTTACAGATTCCGATTTTTTCCTCACTTTTTACTATTCATATTTAGGAAAAACAGCATAGTAAGTAAAGAAAGGGTAACAACCAGAAATTAAAACCTTTGCACGCTTTCCCACACTGCTTAAAGGACAACTACTGGGAACGTCCTTTCCCCTTACCACAGGCTATAGGGGTGCTTATAACTTAAAAAAACAAAATCTCCTAAATACCTTGTCTGCTGCTCCTTGTAGTTCTCCATTGACTGAGCAGCTGTCTGTGGGGCGTATTCACAAAGCTTATTCATTGAATTATTTATTTATTTATTTAGAATAAATCTCGCTTCAGAGCTCATAGTTAGCAGGGGCATGTATGCCCCTGCTAAACCGCCGCTATCCCGCGGCTAAACGGGGGCCCCTTCACCCCCAAATCCCCCTCCATGCAGCGGGGGAGCGCTTCTTGGTTGGGGCAGAGCTAACCGCCGCAGCCCTGCCCCACGCGCGTCTGTCAGCGCGTATCTCCGCCTCTCCCCGCCCCTCTCAGTCTTCCTTCACTGAGAGGGGCAGGGGAGAGGCGGCGATGCGCCGCTGATAGACGCGACTGGAGGCAGGGCTGCAGCCGTTAGCCCTGCCTCCAGGAACGACTAAATCTACGACCAAGGTTTGCGGGGGTGGGTTTGGGGGTGAAGGTTCCCCCGTTTAGCCGCGGGATAGCAGCGGTTTAGCAGGGGCACACATGCCCCTGCTATCTATGAGGTCTGAAGCGAGATTTATTCTCGCTTTAGACTCTCTTTAACCACTTGAGGACCACAGTCTTTCTACCCCTTAAGGACCGGCCACTTTTTTTCCATTCAGACCACTGCAGCTTTCACGGTTTATTGCTCGCTCATACAACCTACCACCTAAATGAATTTTGGCTCCTTTTCTTGTCACTAATAAAGCTTTCTTTTGGTGCTATTTGATTGCTCCTGCGATTTTTACTTTTTATTATATTCATCAAAAAAGACATGAATTTTGGCAAAAAAAATGATTTTTTTAACTTTCTGTGCTGACATTTTTCAAATAAAGTAAAATTTCTGTATACATGCAGCGCGAAAAATGTGGACAAACATGTTTTTGATAAAAAAAAACCCCATTCAGTGTATATTTATTGGTTT
The DNA here is from genome assembly GCF_040937935.1 of Hyperolius riggenbachi. NCBI lineage: Eukaryota > Metazoa > Chordata > Amphibia > Anura > Hyperoliidae > Hyperolius > Hyperolius riggenbachi. Next base: position 13,939,202 of record NC_090648.1, read on the forward strand.
GGGTAAAAGTTATAGCGTTTACAAACTATGGTGCAAAAAGTGAATTTTCCCATTTTCAAGCATCTCTGACTTTTCTGACCCCCTGTCATGTTTCATGAGGGGCTAGAATTCCAGGATAGTATAAATACCCCCCAAATGACCCCATTTTGGAAAGAAGACATCCCAAAGTATTCACTGAGAGGCATAGTGAGTTCATAGAAGATATTATTTTTTGTCACAAGTAAGCGGAAAATGACACTTTGTGAGGAAAAAAAAAAAAGTTTCCATTTCTTCTAACTTGCGACAAAAAAAATGAAATCTGCCACGGACTCGCCATGCCCCTCTCTGAATACCTTGAAGGGTCTACTTTCCAAAATGGGGTCATTTGTGGGGTGTGTTTACTGTCCTGACATTTTGGGGGGTGCTAAATTGTAAGCACCCCTGTAAAGCCTAAAGGTGCTCATTGGACTTTGGACCCCTTAGCGCAGTTAGGCTGCAAAAAAGTGCCACACATGTGGTATTGCCGTACTCAGGAGAAGTAGTATAATGTGTTTTGGGGTGTATTTTTACACATACCCATGCTGGGTGGGAGAAATATCTCTGTAAATGACAATTTGTTAATTTTTTTTACACACAATTGTCCATTTACAGAGATCTTTCTCCCACTCAGCATGGGTATGTGTAAAAATACACCACAAAACACATTATACTACTTCTCCTGAGTACGGCGATACCATATGTGTGGCACTTTTTTTCACCCTAACTGCGCTAAAGGGCCAAAAGTCCAATGAGTACCTTTAGGATTTCACAGGTCATTTTGAGAAATTTCGTTTCAGGACTACTCCTCACGGTTTAGGGCCCCTAAAATGCCAGGGCAGTATAGGAACCCCACAAATGACCCCATTTTAGAAAGAAGACACCCCAAGGTATTCCGTTAGGAGTATGGTGAGTTCATAGAAGATTTTATTTTTTGTCAAAAGTTAGCGGAAAATGACACTTTGTGAAAAAACACAATTAAAATCAATTTCCGCTAACTTGTGACAAAAAATAAAATCTTCTATGAACTCGCCATACTACTAACGGAATACCTTGGGGTGTCTTCTTTCTAAAATGGGGTCATTTGTGGGGTTCCTATACTGCCCTGGCATTTAAGGGGCCCTAAACCGTGAGGAGTAGTCTTGAAACGAAATTTCTCAAAATGACCTGTGAAATCCTAAAGGTACTCATTGGACTTTGGGCCCTTTAGCGCAGTTAGGGTGCAAAAAAGTGCCACACATGTGGTATCGCCGTACTCGGGAGAAGTAGTACAATGTGTTTTGGGGTGTATTTTTACACATACCCATGCTGGGTGGGAGAAATAACTCTGTAAATGGACAATTGTGTGTAAAAAAATCAAAAGATTGTCATTTACAGAGGTATTTCTCCCACCCAGCATGGGTATGTGTAAAAATACACCCCAAAACACATTATACTACTTCTCCCGAGTACGGCAATACCACATGTGTGGCACTTTTTTGCACCCTAACTGCGCTAAAGGGCCCAAAGTCCAATGAGTACCTTTAGGATTTCACAGGTCATTTTTGTTTCAAGACTACTCCTCACGGTTTAGGGCCCCTAAAATGCCAGGGCAGTATAGGAACCCCACTAATGACCCCATTTTACAAAGAAGACACCCCAAGGTATTCCGTTAGGAGTATGGTGAGTTCATAGAAGATTTTATTTTTTGCCACAAGTTAGCGGAAATTGATTTGAATTGTTTTTCTTCACAAAGTGTCATATTCCGCTAACTTGTGACAAAAAATAAAATCTTCTATGAACTCACCATACTCCTAACGGAATACCTTTGGGTGTCTCCTTTCTAGAATGGGGTCATTTGTGGGGTTCCTATACTGCCCTGGCATTTTAGGGGCCCTAAACCGCGAGGAGTAGTCTTGAAACTAAATGTCGCAAAATGACCTGTGAAATCCTAAAGGTACTCATTGGACTTTGGGCCCCTTAGCGCACTTAGGGTGTAAAAAAGTGCCACACATGTGGTACCGCCGTACTCAGGAGAAGTAGTATAATGTGTTTTGTGGTGTATTTTTACACATACCCATGCTGGGTGGTAGAAATATCTCTGTACATGACAATTGTTTGATTTTTTTTACACACAATTGTCCATTTACAGAGAGATTTCTCCCACCCAGCATGGGTATGTGTAAAAATACACCCCAAAACACATTATACTACTTCTCCTGAGTACGGCGATACCACATGTGTGACACTTTTTTTGCAGCCTAGGTGCGCTAAGGGGCCCAACGTCCTATTCACAGGTCATTTTGAGGCATTTGTTTTCTAGACTACTCCTCACGGTTTAGGGCCCCTAAAATGCCAGGGCAGTATAGGAACCCCACAAGTGACCCCATTTTAGAAAGAAGACACCCCAAGGTATTCCATTAGGTGTATGGCGAGGTCATCGAAGATTTTATTTTTAGTCACAAGTTAGTGAAAAATGACACTTTGTGAAAAAAACCCAATAAAAATCAATTTCCGCTAACTTTTGACAAAAAATAAAATCTTCTATGAACTCGTCATACACCTAACAGAATACCTTGGGGTGTCTTTTTTCTAAAATGGGGTCACTTGTGGGGTTCCTATACCGCCCTGGCATTTTACGGGCCCAAAACCGTGAGTAGTCTGGAAACCAAATGTCTCAAAATGACTGTTCAGGGGTATAAGCATCTGCAAATTTTGATGACAGGTGGTCTATGAGGTGCCGAATTTTGTGGAACCGGTCATAAGCAGGGTGGCCTTTTAGATGACAGGTTGTATTGGGCCTGATCTGATGGATAGGAGTGCTAGGGGGGTGACAGGAGGTGATTGATGGGTGTCTCAGGGGGTGATTAGAGGGGAAAATAGATGCACTCAATGCACTGGGGAGGTGATTAGAAGGGGGTCTGAGGGGGATCTGAGGGTTTGGCCGAGTGATCAGGAGCCCACACGGGGCAAATTAGGGCCTGATCTGATGGGTAGGTGTGCTAGGGGGTGACAGGTAGTGACAGGAGGTGATTGATGGGTGTTTCAAGGTGTGATTAGTGGGGGGAATAGATGCAAGTAATGCAATGGCGAGGTGATCAGGGCTGGGGTCTGAGGGTGTGGGCGGGTGATTGGGTGCCCTAGGGGCAGGTGGGGGTCTAATCTGATGGGTAGCAGTGACAGGGGGTGATTGATGGGTAATTAGTGGGTGTTTAGAGGAGAGAACAGATGCAATGCACTTGGGAGGTGATCTGACTGCGGGTCTGCAGGCGATCGGATGGTGTGGGTGGGTGATCAGATTGCCCGCAAGGGGCAGGTTAGGGGCTGATTGATGGGTGGCAGTGACAGGGGGTGACAGGGGGTGATTGATGAGTGATAGGTGATTGGCAGGTGATTGACAGGTGATCAGTGGGTTATTACAGGGAAGAACAGATGTAATTAATGCACTGGCAAATTGATAAGGGGGGGTCAGAGGGCAATCTGAGCGTGTTGGCGGGTGATTGGGTGCCCGCAAGGGGCAGATTAGGGTCTGATCTGATAGGTAAAAGTGACAGGTGGTGATAGGGGGTGATTGATGGGTGATTGATGGGTGATTGATGGGTAATTAGTGGGTGTTTAGAGGAGAGAATAGATGTAAACAATGGATTTGGGAGGTGATCTGATGTCGGATCTGCGGGCGATTTATTGGTGTGGGTGGGTGATCAAATTGCCCGCAAGGGGCAGGTTAGGGGCTGATTGATGGGTGGCAGTGACAGGGGGTGATTGATGGGTGATAGGTGATTGGCAGGTGATTGACAGGTGATCAGTGGGTTATTACAGGGAAGAACAGATGTAATTAATGCACTGGCAAATTGATAAGGGGGGGTCAGAGGGCAATCTGAGCGTGTTGGCGGGTGATTGGGTGCACGCAAGGGGCAGATTAGGGTCTGATCTGATAGGTAACAGTGACAGGTGGTGATAGGGGGTGATTGATGGGTAATTAGTGGGTGTTTAGAGGAGAGAATAGATGTAAACAATGGATTTGGGAGGTGATCTGATGTCGGATCTGCGGGCGATCTATTGGTGTGGGTGGGTGATCAGATTGCCCGCAAGGGGCAGGTTAGGGGCTGATTGATGGGTGGCAGTGACAGGGGGTGACGGGGTGATTGATGGGTGATAAGTGATTGGCAGGTGATTGACAGGTGATCAGTGGGTTATTACAGGGAAGAACAGATGTAATTAATGCACTGGCGAATTGATAAGGGGGGGTCAGAGGGCAATCTGAGCGTGTTGGCGGGTGATTGGGTGCCCGCAAGGGGCAGATTAGGGTCTGATCTGATAGGTAAAAGTGACAGGTGGTGATAGGGGGTGATTGATGGGTGATTGATGGGTAATTAGTGGGTGTTTAGAGGAGAGAATAGATGTAAACAATGGATTTGGGAGGTGATCTGATGTCGGATCTGCGGGCGATCTATTGATGTGGGTGGGTGATCAGATTGCCCGCAAGGGGCAGGTTAGGGGCTGATTGATGGGTGGCAGTGACAGGGGGTGAGGGGGTGATTGATGGGTGATAAGTGATTGGCAGGTGATTGACAGGTGATCAGTGGGTTATTACAGGGAAGAACAGATGTAATTAATGCACTGGCGAATTGATAAGGGGGGGTCAGAGGGCAATCTGAGCGTGTTGGCGGGTGATTGGGTGCCCGCAAGGGGCAGATTAGGGTCTGATCTGATAGGTAAAAGTGACAGGTGGTGATAGGGGGTGATTGATGGGTGATTGATGGGTAATTAGTGGGTGTTTAGAGGAGAGAATAGATGTAAACAATGGATTTGGGAGGTGATCTGATGTCGGATCTGCGGGCGATCTATTGGTGTGGGTGGGTGATCAGATTGCCCGCAAGGGGCAGGTTAGGGGCTGATTGTTGGGTGGCAGTGACAGGGGGTGATTGATGGGTGATTGATGGGTGATTGATGGGTGATTGACAGGTGATTGACAGGTTATCAGGGGGGATAGATGCATACAGTACACAGGGGGGGGGGGGTCTGGGGGGGGGTCCTGGGGAGAATCTGAGGGGTGGGGGGGGTGATCAGCAGGGGGCAGGGGGGGAGATAAAAAAAATAGCGTTGATAGATAGTGACAGGGAGTGATTGATGGGTTATTAGGGGGGTGATTGGGTGCAAACAGGGGTCTGGGGGGTGGGCAGGGGGGGGGGTCTGAGGGGTGCTGTGGGCGATCAGTGGGCGGGGGGGGGGGCAGATCAGTGTGTTTGGGTGCAGACTAGGGTGGCTGCAGCCTGCCCTGGTGGTCCCTCCGACACTGGGACCACCAGGGCAGGAGGCAGCCTGTATAATACACTTTGTATACATTACAAAGTGTATTATACACTTTGTAGCGGCGATCGCGGGGTTAACATCCCGCCGGCGCTTCCGTATGGCTGGCGGGATGTTACGGCGGGTGGGCGGAGCCAGTTGCCGGGGGAAGCGCGCGTCATCAATGACGCGATCGCTCCCCCGGCATAGGAAAAGGACGCAACGCCCTAAGGCGTATTGCGGTCCTTAAGGCATCCACTTTGCCGCCGCCCATGGGCTGTGGGCGGTCGGCAAGTGGTTAATCTTACTTGCTAACTCAAAATTTATCTCTCCTTAACCTCTTGACGACCAGCTAACGCCGATTGGCGTAACCTGGTTGTCTGAGGGTTTTTCCATGTCAGTTCACGGAGGGTGTCTCCGTGAACAGCCGGAGAGCCGCCGATCGCGGCTCGCCGGCAAAATGTAAACACGCGGGGAAGAAATCCCTGCTGTTTACATCAATACGGCGCTGCTACATCAATACTACGGCGCAATGCCTCTGATTGGCCGGGGATCGCCGGCATCTGATAGGCAGAAGCCTATCCTATCAGGCGCAGGACGGATATCCGTCCTGCGCCGCTCAGAGGGGAAGGGAGAGGGAGGGAGCGGGCGAGAGGGCGGAGAACGCTGCGGAGGGGGGCTTTGAAGAGCCCCCCTCGCTAAGCAAATGCAGCCGGCGGCGATCAGACCCCCCCAGCAGGACATCCCCCTAGTGGGGAAAAAAGGGGGGTAGTCTGATCGCCCTGCTGCACTCCTGATCGGTGCTGCGGGCTGTAGAGCCCACGCAGCACCAATCACTGAAAAAATCCCTGGTCGTCAAGTGGTTAAATAACTTAAAGATGACCTGTAGTGAAAACAACAAGATGAATAAAATTACTTATTGTCTACAGATGGTGACGTCTTTAGTTCAGTGCCCCAGCATGCCCCAGTGTAACGCCACGACTGACTGAACCCTCACCATCTCTCGCCCTTAAAGGACCACTATTGCGAAAATCGTTACATTTAAAATGCATGTAAACACTTCTCCCCTCTGTTGCTGTCACATACAGAAGGTAGTAGAAATCTGACAGTACCGACAGGCTTTGGACTAGCCCGTCTCCTCATGGGGGATTCTCATGGTTTTATTTAGTTTCAAAAGCACTTAGCGAATGGCAGTTGCTCCGTCACACTGTCAAAAAAAAAGTGTGCAGGAAAGCTGGTCAGCATTTATATAAATCCTTTTCTGGGAATGTCTTTATAAATAATAAAAGCCTTGCTTAAAATCCCCCATGAGGAGATGGACTAGCCCAAAACCTGTCGGTTCTGTCAGATTTCTACTACCTACTGTAAGTGATGGCAACATAGGAGAAGAGTAATTTATGGCTCATTTTACTCTGGAAGAAACGTACTTCTAATTTGTATATTACATTTTACGATTTTTGCGATGGTCCTTTATTAGCAGACAATCTGAATCGTAGTCTTGGGATCGTGTCCTCCAGACAGAGATTTGTCCAGAGGTCAGAAACCGTGTAAAGCTTGACTCGTGATCTGATGCCCGTTTTCTGTGGCTCCGCAGTCCAGCTGCTATGCCACCACTGTCTCCTCTAGTAGCATTTGCATCGCTGATGGCGGTTTGATGGTTCTGTAATCCCAGCTGGTCCGTGAAAGCCTTGCCTGTGGAGTTCCCTTCGCACTGTTTTGGTGCTGACAGGGTTTGTGAGCAGTCGAGCATGTTGTTTGTGGTTGGTTGTCTTTGTCACCCAACACCCATCTCCATCCATGTTCATCAGATGCGGTTTTTCCAGTCTTGCAGTCATAATCTTGGAATCTGTGCCTCTTGATACACCAAACACTTCCGTTACCGTGGTTACAGAAGCAGCCACCGTACGAGCCCCCACAATTTGGCCACGCTGTCGTTCCGTCAGCTATGACATTGATCACTCACAGCTGCACAAGACGACAAATGAGGCATGCAGCAAAGACAGCGCCACCTGCAGGCTCCACTCTAACATGTCAATTCAGGCAGGTATTTTGCCAGGTGTTTCCATATTTTTTGGCCGCCCCCTTGTATCGGTTTTGAAGTCAGTAACAGCTTGTGACCACAAGAGGGCAGATTGTCCACACTTTTGCACAGCGGACTTACAGATCTGTTCTAATAAATCAAATCGTTGCAGGAATTCAGCTACACACGCCTCTTTCTTGTCATCTTCACTTCTGACTTATCTGGTCTTCAGTTAAAGGGAACCTTAACCCTGGCAGCCGTCCTGTGCCCTCGCCGCTCCTTGACTGTCCTCTGGTCCCCACTGCATGTTAGTTTAGTTTTTGGCCGACTAGGAGTCGGCCCCGCCACGTGTATTCCCTTCCGCCTTGCCGCCGTCACGCTCATCCTGCCCAGGTGCGGTACACTTTCGCAGGACTCTCTTGACGCCGGCAAGGCGGAGAAGAATACGTGTAGCCGGGGTCGACTCCCAGTCGGCCGAAACAAGACTGGAGGACACTGGAGCAGTAGCGAGGGCACAGGACGAATGCAGGGAACTTGGGGAAGCCCCGGGTAAGTGTAACTTTTATTAGGTGCCGGGGTTAAGGTTCCCTTTAAACTGTACGCACCGAAAGACAGAACTCTGTGAAACAACTGTTTTGTTTTGGGTTTTTTTTGCTAACGAGTGACCGTGAAAAACTCAATCACACCCTGAAAATAAATCTTCACAATTAACTATTTCCCGCCATGGGCGGCACTCCACTGTGGCAGGCTCCAGCAGCATACAGTGAACAGGATAGGGTCTGTGAAACATTCCCCATGTCAACATGAGTCTATGTAGGCGTTACACTATTGCGAAAAATTGTAAAATGTAAAATATGTGCAAACATAGACAAATAAGTACTTTTTTCCAGAGTAAAATGAGCCTTTAATTACTCTTCTCCTATGTTGCTGTCACTTACAGTAGGTAGTAGAAGTCTGACAGTACCGACAGGTTTTGGACTAGCCCATCTCTTCATAGGGGATTCAACGCAAGGCATTTATTCTTTATAAAGATATTCCCTAAAAAGGATTTAAACAATGATGCTGGCCAGCTTCCCTGCTCCCTACACAGTTTTTTGGCAGTTGGACAGAGCAACTGCCATTCACTTATTGCTTTGGAAAATAAATAAATCCCTGAGAATCCCTTATGGAGAGATGGATTAGCCCAAAACCTGTTTCTTCTGTCATATTTTAATATAAGTGACAGCAACATGGGAGAAAAGTAATCTATGGCTCATTTTACTCTGGAAAAAACGTACTTCTTATTTGTATATATTTGCACATATTTTAAATTTTACAATTTTTCGCCATAGTGCCCCTCTAAGTAAACCAAAGTTCTTATCTGTTTGCCATAAATAACTCACAATCCTTGCAAGATCCCATGTAATTAATGTATCTGGATGACACTTATATTTGCAAAGAAAATTCTCTCTACCTCCTTCTGAATATATGTTCTAACATTGTCAGTAAGCAGGAATAGAGTCTAAAGAAGGCTGACAAGCTGAAAGCTTACTGTTTTTCTTTTAAATTAGCCAATAAACTAGAGCATAAACATACAAGCTCTAGTCTCTAGCTATGCTTAGCTACTAAGATAAGGAATTTCACACACAGCGTTTCCTTCCTGCCTCTTCCCCCTCCTCTTGCTTGTAGAGTCCTCATACACATGGGCAGCACGGTGGCGTAGTGGTTAGCTCTCTCGCCTTGCAGCACTGGGTCCCTGGTTCAAATCCCAGCCAGGGTACTATCTGCAAAGAGTTTGTATGTTCTCTCCGTGTCTGCGTGGGTTTCCTCTGGGTACTCCGGTTTCCTCCCACATTCAAAAAAAAAAACATACGGATAAGTTAATTGGCTCCCCCTAAAATTGGCCCTAGACTACAGTACTTACATTACATAATATAGACATATGGCAATTGTAGGGATTAGATTGTGAGCTCCTTTGAGGGACAGTTAGTGACAAGACAATATATATATATACTGTACAGCGATGCGTAATATTTCGGCGCTATATAAACACTAAATAATAATAATACACAGGCTGGAAGCTGGAATGATTTGTCTATCATACTGTATGTCTACACAAGAGCAGTTTGCTAGCAAGTAAGGATTAAAGCATGCCAGCCAACTAGCCAAGTACATCTGTAGATAACTTTTCTTCCATAATAGCACCATCATTTGGACAATCTGCTCTGCTCAAAGGCCTCTGAGTTCTGTTTGTGATGTTTACATTTGGTTCCTATAGCTGGTTGCACACATAGCAGAGACGATAGCATTGCGTAAAACGCTGCGTTTTATAAAGCTGTGTTAGTCAATGGGATGCAGAAAAGGATGCGGAGCGCTGCGATTTACAGTATGCATTTCGCAAACGCTGCTTTTGTTGCATATTATCCAGGCTGGCTGCCAAAACTCACATAATGAAAGTCTATGGTGACACATATGCATAGCGTTGTAATGCATTTTACATGTGGGGTTTTTTATGCGTTTTTTTGGTTTTTAAATGTTGATGATGTATTTCCTCTTTACTTCCTGGTTACTTTGGATAAAACGCATTTATAACACATGCAATACGCATACAAAACCCAAATGCCCCACGTCCACCATCACTGCGGCCCAGCAAATGTGCCCCCTGGCCCCACAGGGCCCCCACTGTGTCTGCACCCCTCATTACCAGCCGTGCGGACTTGTAATCAGGAGCGCTACTCCTCGGGTTACCTGGTCCGAGTGAACTCTGCTGTCCTCCATCATGATGCCCCTCAGTTTTTCTCAGCCTTCTCTCTACTTCCGTGGAGAATCGGTAGCACCTGTCTTGTTGGGAGCGTGTCGCTGTGTAGCGTCCAGTGCCGAAAATGGCAGCGCTCATATCAGCTCTCAGGATGCTCCTCCAGTCCCACTCTTTTCTGTTCCTGCTATCAGTGTATGTTTTGCTATGTTTGTATTACGTTAACTGTACGTGTATGCTGTAATGCTCTGTTTTGCTTTTATTGTTGCTTTTTTATTGTTTATATGTATGTACCATGCTTAACTGTATGCAATGCTGCACTCTGCTTAATTGTACGCACAAGCTGTAATGTTGTCCTATGTATACTTGTCCCATGTCTATGTATGCTTAACCGTATGCTATTTCTGTTTTCTTTTCATCGACGACCCTGTGTGCGCCAAAACCAATTCCGGGTACAATCCACCGTTGTACTTGGCGATAATAAATTCTGATTCTGATTCTGAAATGCATTTTCAATTTGCGGAACGCAATAGCACCAAAAACACAAACAAACGCATTCAAATCGCACTTGCGATTCGCAGATGCAAAATGCACAAAAAATGCATTACAAAATCGCAACCGCACCTGCATAACATGCTACTTTTTCACGCTATGTCATATGTGTTACTATAATTACGCATGCGAAATTTGCTATTACGATGCGAAATTATGGTAGCGTAATTGCCATTAAAATCGTAATTGAAAATACCGTAAGCGTAATTTTCAACGCGTAATTTCGCGTTTCGTTCATAACGTAATTTCGCGTTAAACCATAGCGTAATTTCGCGTTAAACCATCCCGTAATTTTGCATTTCTTCGTAATTTCGCGAATTTCGTAATTACTTGTTAGATATAAAAAATTACTTGTTCGCATTAGCCAATCAGAAGCGAATCAGCGGTAGTCAGACAAACGCTAACAAATTTTCGCATATAAACGCTTTTTCGCGTTAAATAATGTAAAAACTAAGCATGCGCAGTTCAAGGGTGTAAACTACGCTTACAAACGTTTGCATGCAAGGCAAACGTAATTTCGCGATACCCACCGTAACGCGAAAACGACGCGAAAATTAACGCTTACAGTAATATGAACTATCGCGAAATTCCGTTATGTAACTACGCTTACAAACGGTTGCATGCAAGGCAAACGTAATTTCGTGATACCCACTGTAATGCGAAAATTACGCTTACGCGGAATTTCGCGAAATCCTTCTTCATTACGATTATGTACTTACGGCCATAATCGTAATTACACTAATTACGTGAAATTTTGCGAAATCGTAATTAAGTCATTACGCTCATCTCTAAGCCTTCATTTTATCACCTGAGTTAGAAAGAAAAATATCTCAGGCCCTGTTCACAGTGCTCAGTTGTGTTGCAGAGTAATTCTGCATGACAACTCACTGCCCTTACAGTTCTATGGGCCTGTTCACAGTACTGCGTTATAACTTACCGCGTAATTCTAGCTCACTGCATGCAGGCTGTGTATTAAAGTCTATGTCCCGTCTCCATTGCAGTTCACACTCATTGTAACACATTATAGCTAGAGATGTTGGCGAACCGTTCGCCAGCGAATCTCTATGGGCCGATACTACATCTGGGTCGCTATGACCCGTAGTAGTACGGCTGCGCTGGGCCGGCGGTGCGCGTCTTTTATCGCGCACCTGTTGCCAGGCACTTTCTGCGCATGAGCGTGACGTCACTCATGAAATCATGCACATGCGCAGAGAGTGCCCGGCAACAGGCGCGCGATAAAAGACGCGCACCGCCGGCCCAGCGCAGCCGTACTACTACGGGTCATAGCGACCCGGATGTAGTACAGGGTGAGGGGTTCGCCCGATGAACGGTTCGGGAACCGTTCGCCGACATCTCTAATTATAACATGTGTTATGCAACTGACCACTGTGAACCCAGTCTAAAGTATACCATACAAACACCAATTTTGATCACCCAAACGAGCCCCACCAGCCAGCCATCGTGCCCCCATCCCAAGGAAAAAGTTGAATCTGGAGCCTCCACTGCTTCCCGTCAGCCCATAGAACGTGTGCGCCCCCCAGTGGCACCTGCGGCTGCAGCCTGATCCTCTCCCTTGCAAAACAGATTGTTTTAAAACATTTCTTTTGCCGGAAGATGTAAGCGCAAAATGTACAAAAAGTTCAGAATAAATTGAAGAGAATAGAGAGTTTGCGATTGAGATTTGCTTTGAAATATGAACCTAAGGGCTAACTCACGCTACAAGCATAGCAATCCCAATTTTGTAACATTTCACAAACTGATTTTCCGTTTTTGAAGGGATGTGCAATCTTGCACATTTTGCTAAAAAAAAAATCCTGCTTGCAGCGCAACTGTGATTTAATACAAATACTTAAAGGCAACCAGAAACGGGATTTTTACCTACCGGTGGCTTCCTCCAGCCCCATCCGCATGGATCTCTCCCACGCCGCTGTCTTCTCAATTGCCGGTACCGGGTCCCGTCACTTCCGCCGGATGCGACCAGTTTTCCGCATGCAGAGGGACTCAGTCTCGCCAGCGCCTGCTTTACGTATGCGCCTGCGCAGCATGGAGGGAGCGCACTGCGCCTGCGTTGACCGGCCGAAGTGACGGGACCGGTACCAGCGACAGAGGATGACGGCGGCGTGGGAGCGATCCAGACTGTTTGGGCTGGAGGAAGCCCCAGGTATGTATAAATCTATTATGATGTTCGTCTCTGAGTCTCTTTAAAGGTGGCCACTAACAATACAATTTGCTGAACGACTGTTTACGAATGATTCTTCACATGAACGATTTTAAATGATCGTTTGGGGCCACTAATGGACAATAGTCTCCTAACCAATCCGATCAGATTGACGGGATCAAACAAAAAACCGGATCGATTTCATGAATCCGGTTAAATTGGTTAGGACATTTTTGTACGACCGTTAGTAGTGGTCCCAAACGATAATTTCCGATCAGTTATGCGAATAATTATTCGTAAAAGAACGTACGGAAAATTGTATCGTTAGCGCCCACCTTTAGTGCAGAATTTCTCAGCGTTTTTCCGTGCAGGAACCCTTCAGATATTTGTGGGTCTCCAGGAACCCCGGCGTCAGCGAGGGGAGTAGGAAATTATTCTGCAGGTGGTATGATCTTTATAAGTGGATGTATATGGCTGTTGATTGTAACAGCCTTGTTGTGTAGCGTCCATTCCATGTTCCTATCATAATAGCACTGTTAGGGTCGATTCTCACTACGGCAATTAACGCGCAATTCCTGCTAATCGCCGAAGAGCGACTTTTTAAATCACTGGTGCTATTCTAACTCTATGGCGGTGATCTCACTGCCGCGATTGGTGCCAATCGTGGGTGAGTCCTGATTAGTGCCAATCGCAAAAGGTGTTACCTGCAATATTTTGCAGCGAAGCAGTACAGTGCTTAAAGAGGAACTGTCGCGAAAATCTTAAAATTTAAAACCCATACAGATAAGAAGTACATTTCTCCCAGAGTTAAATGAGCCATAAATTACTTTTCTCCTATGTTGCTGTCACTTACAGTAAGTAGTAGAAATCTGTTATTACCGACAGATTTTGGACTAGCCCATCTTATCATAGGGGGATTCTCAGGGTCCTCTTTATTTTTAAAAGCACTCAGTGAATGGCAGTCGCTCCGTCCAACTGTAAAAATAGTGTACATCAAGCAGGGAGACTGGGCAGCATCTTTGTATAAATCTTTTTCAGGGAGTGTCTTTATAAAGAGGAAAGACCATGCTGAGAATCCCCTATGGAGAGATGGGGAACACAGGATACAGTAGCAGCAGATGAGGAGTGGTGGGAGGAGCCAGTGTAAAGATTTGCAGGAAGGAGCAGCAGATGAGAAGTGGTGGGAGGAGCCAGTGTAGAGATTTGCAGAGAGGAGCAGCAGATGAGGAGTGGTGGGAGGAGCAGCAGATGAGGAGTGGTGGGAGGAGCCAGTGTAGAGATTTGCAGAGAGGAGCAGCAGATGAGGAGTGGTGGGAGGAGCAGCAGATGAGGAGTGGTGGGAGGAGCAGCAGATGAGGAGTGGTGGGAGAAGCCAGTGTAGAGATTTGCAGGGAAAAAGCAGCAGATGAGGAGTGGTGGGAGGAGCCAGTGTAAAGATTTGCAGAGAGGAGCAGCAGATGAGGAGTGGTGAGAGGAGCAGCTGATGAGGAGAGGTGGGAGGAGCAGCAGATGAGGAGAGGTGGGAGGAGCCAGTGTAGAGATTTGCAGACAGGAGCAAGAGATGAGGAGTGGTGGGGAATACAGGATACAGGAGGAGGGGAAGGGGACCTGTCCCATCAGGCTTACAATCTAAGAGGTGAGGGAACACAAGATACAGTAGGAGGGAAGAGGACCTGTCCCATCAGGGTTACAGTCCAAGAGGTGAGGGGACACAGGCTACAGTAGGAGGGAAGAGGACCTGTCCCATCAGGCTTACAATCTAAGAGGTGAGGGGACACAGGATACAGTAGGAGGGAAGAGGACCTGTCCCATCAGACTTACAATCTAAGAGGTGAGGGAACACAGGATACAGTAGGAGGGAAGAGGACCTGTCCCATCAGACTTACAGTCTAAGAGGTGAGGGAACACAGAATACAGTAGGAGGGAAGAGGACCTGTCCCATCAGGCTTGCAATCTAAGAGGTGGGGGGACACAGGATACAGGAGGAGGAAAGAGGACCTGTCCCATCAGGCTTACAATCTAAGAGGTGAGGGAACACAGGATACAGTAGGAGGGAAGAGGACCTGTCCCAACAGGGTTACAATCTAAGAGGTGAGGGGATACAGGCTACAGTAGGAGGGAAGAGGACCTGTCCCATCAGGGTTACAGTCCAAGAGGTGAGGGAACACAGGATACAGTAGCAGGGAAGAGGACCTGTCCCATCAGGCTTACAATCTAAGCGGCGAGGGGACACAGGATACAGTAGGAGGGAAGAGGACCTGTCCCATCAGGGTTACAATCTAATAGGTGGGGGGCACAGGATACAGTAGGAGGGAAGAGGACCTGTCCCATCAGGCTTACAATCTAAGAGTTGAGGGAACACAGGATACAGTAGGAGGGAAGAGGACCTGTCCCATCAGGCTTACAATCTAAGAGGTGAGGGAACACAGGACACAGTAGGAGGAAAGAGGACCTGTCCCATCAGGCTTACAATCTAAGAGGTGAGGGGACACAGGATAGAGTAGGAGGGAAGAGGACCTGTCCCATCAGGGTTACAATCTAATAGGTGGGGGGCACAGGATACAGTAGGAGGGAAGAGGACCTGTCCCATCAGGCTTACAATCTAAGAGGTGAGGGAACACAGGATACAGTAGGAGGGAAGAGGACCTGTCCCATCAGGCTTACAATCTAAGAGGTGGGGGAACACAAGATACAGTAGGAGGGAAGAGGACCTGTCCCATCAGGGTTACAGTCCAAGAGGTGAGGGGACACAGGATACAGTAGGAGGGAAGAGGACCTGTCCCATCAGGCTTACAATCTAAGAGGTGAGGGAACACAGGATACAGTAGGAGGGAAGAGGACCTGTCCCATCAGGCTTACAATCTAAGAGGTGGGGAACACAAGATACAGTAGGAGGGAAGAGGACCTGTCCCATCAGTCTTACAAGCTAAGAGGTGGGGGACACAGGATACAGTAGGAGGGAAGAGGACCTGTCCCATCAGACTTACAATCTAAGAGGTGGGGGACACAGGATACAGTAGGAGGGAAGAGGACCTGTCCCATCAGGCTTACAATCTAGGAGGTGAGGGAACACAGGATACAGTCATTAACTGTCATTAACTATGACTAAGGGCAGATTGTAGGCCCGATACGCGTCAGTTGAACTTTGTGGTTTTTATTGCGATGCAACATGGAATTTTTTGAATAAAGAATACAGCAATCTTTCTACCAGCACTTGGTTTGCGGATCCTTTTGTGCATATCTGTGGACTGGTTTGGCTCCTTTGATCCCGCACCTGCCGGTTAGTTTCTAGGGGGTAGAGCGTTTTGAACTCCTTCACTGCAGGAGGGAAGAGGACCTGTCCCATCAGGGCTACAGTCCAAGAGGTGAGGGGACACAGGATACAGTAGGAGGGAAGAGGACCTGTCCCATCAGGCTTACAATCTAAGAGGTGAGGGAACACAGGATACAGTAGGAGGGAAGAGGACCTGTCCCATCAGGCTTACAATCTAAGAGGTGGGGGAACACAAGAGACAGTAGGAGGGAAGAGGACCTGTCCCATCAGGCTTACAAGCTAAGAGGTGGGGGACACAGGATACAGTAGGAGGGAAGAGGACCTGTCCCATCAGGCTTACAATCTAAGAGGTGGGGGAACACAGGATACAGTAGGAGGGAAGAGGACCTGTCCCATCAGGGTTACAATCTAAGAGGTGGGGGAACACAAGATACAGTAGGAGGGAAGAGGACCTGTCCCATCAGGGTTACAGTCCAAAAGGTGAGGGGACACAGGATACAGTAGGAGGGAAGAGGACCTGTCCCATCATGCTTACAGTCTAATAGGTGAGGGAACACAGGATACAGTAGGAGGGAAGAGGACTTGTCCCATCAGGCTTACAATCTAACAGGTGGGGGAACACAAGATACAGTAGGAGGGAAGAGGACCTGTCCCATCAGGCTTACAAGCTAAGAGGTGGGGGACACAGGATACAGTAGGAGGGAAGAGGACCTGTCCCATCAGACTTACAATCTAAGAGGTGGGGGACACAGGATACAGTAGGAGGGAAGAGGACCTGTCCCATCAGGCTTACAATCTAAGAGGCGAGGGAACACA
The DNA here is from genome assembly GCF_040937935.1 of Hyperolius riggenbachi. Taxonomy (NCBI): domain Eukaryota; kingdom Metazoa; phylum Chordata; class Amphibia; order Anura; family Hyperoliidae; genus Hyperolius; species Hyperolius riggenbachi. The sequence goes on from NC_090648.1 coordinate 13,956,039, forward strand.
GGATACAGTAGGCGGGAAGAGGACCTGTCCCATCAGGCTTACAGTCTAAGAGGTGAGGGAACACAGGATACAGTAGGAGGGAAGAGGACCTGTCCCATCAGACTTACAATCCAAGAGGTGAGGGGACACAGGATACAGTAGGAGGGAAGAGGACCTGTCCCATCAGGCTTGCAATCTAAGAGGTGAGGGACACAGGATACAGTAGGAGGGAAGAGGACCTGTCCCATCAGGCTTACAATCTAAGAGGTGAGGGAACACAGGATACAGTAGGAGGGAGGAGGACCTGTCCCATCAAGCTTACAATCTAAGAGGTGAGGTAACACAGGATACAGGAGGAGGGGAAGGGGCCCTTTCTTATCAGCCTTACAATCTAAGAGGTGGGGGAACACAAGATACAGTAGGAGGGAAGAGGACCTGTCCCATCAGGCTTACAAGCTAAGAGGTGGGGGACACAGGATACAGTAGGAGGGAAGAGGACCTGTCCCATCAGACTTACAATCTAAGAGGTGAGGTAACACAGGATACAGGAGGAAGGAAGGGGACCTGTCCCATCAGCCTTACAATCTAAGAGGTGGGGGAACACAAGATACAGTAGGAGGGAAGAGGACCTGTCCCATCAGGGTTACAGTCCAAGAGGTGAGGGGACACAGGCTACAGTAGGAGGGAAGAGGACCTGTCCCATCAGGCTTACAATCTAAGAGGTGGGGGACACAGGATACAGTAGGAGGGAAGAGGGCCTGTCCCATCAGGCTTACAGTCTAAGAGGTGAGGGAACACAGGATACAGTAGGAGGGAAGAGGACCTGTCCCATCAGACTTACAATCTAAAGGCCCACACACACGTCGGATTTGCGCGAACGACGGGTCGTTTGAATGTTCCGTCGTTCGCACGTTTCCGCATGAAATCCGGCGTGTGTACAGACTATCGTTCGGGAGATAAGACTGGTTACCAGCGATCCGCCCGGCGGATCGTTGGTAACCAGTCTTATCTCCGGAACGATAGTCTGTACACACGCCGGATTTCATGCGGAAACGTGCGAACGACGGAACGTTCAAACGACCCGTCGTTCGCGCAAATCCGACGTGTGTATGGGCCTTAAGAGGTGAGGGGACACAGGATACAGTAGGAGGGAAGAGGACCTGTCCCATCAGACTTACAATCTAAGAGGTGGAAGACACAGGATACAGTAGGAGGGAAGAGGGCCTGTCCCATCAGGCTTACAGTCTAAGAGGTGAGGGAACACAGGATACAGTAGGAGGGAAGAGGACCTGTCCCATCAGGCTTGCAATCTAAGAGGTGAGGGACACAGGATACAGTAGGAGGGAAGAGGACCTGTCCCATCAGGCTTACAATCTAAGAGGTGAGGGAACACAGGATACAGTAGGAGGGAGGAGGACCTGTCCCATCAAGCTTACAATCTAAGAGGTGAGGTAACACAGGATACAGGAGGAGAGGAAGGGGACCTGTCCCATCAGCCTTACAATCTAAGAGGTGAGGGAACACAAGATACAGTAGGAGGGAAGAGGACCTGTCCCATCAGGCTTACAATCTAAGAGGTGAGGGAACACAAGATACAGTAGGAGGGAAGAGGACCTGTCCCATCAGGGTTACAGTCCAAGAGGTGAGGGAACACAGGATACAGTAGGAGGGAAGAGGACCTGTCCCATCAGGCTTACAATCTAAGAGGTGAGGGAACACAGGACACAGTAGGAGGGAAGAGGACCTGTCCCATCAGGCTTACAATCTAAGAGGTGAGGGGACACAGGATACAGTAGGAGGGAAGAGGACCTGTCCCATCAGGCTTACAATCTAGGAGGTGAGGGAACACAGGATACAGTAGGAGGGAAGAGGACCTGTCCCATCAGGCTTACAATCTAAGAGGTGAGGGAACACAGGATACAGTAGGAGGGAAGAGGACCTGTCCCATCAGGCTTACAATCTAAGAGGTGGGGGAACACAAGATACAGTAGGAGGGAAGAGGACCTGTCCCATCAGGGTTACAGTCCAAGAGGTGAGGGGACACAGGATACAGTAGGAGGGAAGAGGACCTGTCCCATCAGGCTTACAATCTAAGAGGTGAGGGAACACAGGATACAGTAGGAGGGAAGAGGACCTGTCCCATCAGGCTTACAATCTAAGAGGTGGGGAACACAAGATACAGTAGGAGGGAAGAGGACCTGTCCCATCAGTCTTACAAGCTAAGAGGTGGGGGACACAGGATACAGTAGGAGGGAAGAGGACCTGTCCCATCAGACTTACAATCTAAGAGGTGGGGGACACAGGATACAGTAGGAGGGAAGAGGACCTGTCCCATCAGGCTTACAATCTAGGAGGTGAGGGAACACAGGATACAGTAGGAGGGAAGAGGACCTGTCCCATCAGGCTTACAATCTAAGAGGTGGGGGAACACAGGATACAGTAGGAGGGAAGAGGACCTGTCCCATCAGGCTTACAATCTAAGAGGTGGGGAACACAAGATACAGTAGGAGGGAAGAGGACCTGTCCCATCAGGCTTACAATCTAAGAGGTGAGGGAACACAGGATACAGTAGGAGGGAAGAGGACCTGTCCCATCAGCCTTACAATCTAAGAGGTGGGGAACACAAGATACAGTAGGAGGGAAGAGGACCTGTCCCATCAGGCTTACAATCTAAGAGGTGAGGGAACACAGGATACAGTAGGAGGGAAGAGGACCTGTCCCATCAGGCTTACAATCTAAGAGGTGGGGAACACAAGATACAGTAGGAGGGAAGAGGACCTGTCCCATCAGGCTTACAATCTAAGAGGTGAGGGAACACAGGATACAGTAGGAGGGAGGAGGACCTGTCCCATCAAGCTTACAATCTAAGAGGTGAGGTAACACAGGATACAGGAGGAGGGGAAGGGGACCTGTCCCATCAGCCTTACAATCTAAGAGGTGGGGGAACACAAGATACAGTAGGAGGGAAGAGGACCTGTCCCATCAGGCTTACAAGCTAAGAGGTGGGGGACACAGGATACAGTAGGAGGGAAGAGGACCTGTCCCATCAGACTTACAATCTAAGAGGTGAGGTAACACAGGATACAGGAGGAGGGAAGGGGACCTGTCCCATCAGCCTTACAATCTAAGAGGTGGGGGAACACAAGATACAGTAGGAGGGAAGAGGACCTGTCCCATCAGGGTTACAGTCCAAGAGGTGAGGGGACACAGGCTACAGTAGGAGGGAAGAGGACCTGTCCCATCAGGCTTACAATCTAAGAGGTGGGGGACACAGGATACAGTAGGAGGGAAGAGGGCCTGTCCCATCAGGCTTACAGTCTAAGAGGTGAGGGAACACAGGATACAGTAGGAGGGAAGAGGACCTGTCCCATCAGACTTACAATCTAAGAGGTGAGGGGACACAGGATACAGTAGGAGGGAAGAGGACCTGTCCCATCAGACTTACAATCTAAGAGGTGGAAGACACAGGATACAGTAGGAGGGAAGAGGGCCTGTCCCATCAGGCTTACAGTCTAAGAGGTGAGGGAACACAGGATACAGTAGGAGGGAAGAGGACCTGTCCCATCAGACTTACAATCTAAGAGGTGAGGGGACACAGGATACAGTAGGAGGGAAGAGGACCTGTCCCATCAGGCTTGCAATCTAAGAGGTGAGGGACACAGGATACAGTAGGAGGGAAGAGGACCTGTCCCATCAGGCTTACAATCTAAGAGGTGAGGGAACACAGGATACAGTAGGAGGGAGGAGGACCTGTCCCATCAAGCTTACAATCTAAGAGGTGAGGTAACACAGGATACAGGAGGAGAGGAAGGGGACCTGTCCCATCAGCCTTACAATCTAAGAGGTGAGGGAACACAAGATACAGTAGGAGGGAAGAGGACCTGTCCCATCAGGCTTACAATCTAAGAGGTGAGGGAACACAAGATACAGTAGGAGGGAAGAGGACCTGTCCCATCAGGGTTACAGTCCAAGAGGTGAGGGAACACAGGATACAGTAGGAGGGAAGAGGACCTGTCCCATCAGGCTTACAATCTAAGAGGTGAGGGAACACAGGACACAGTAGGAGGGAAGAGGACCTGTTCCATCAGGCTTACAATCTAAGAGGTGAGGGAACACAGGATACAGTAGGAGGGAAGAGGACCTGTCCCATCAGGCTTACAATCTAAGAGGTGGGGAACACAAGATACAGTAGGAGGGAAGAGGACCTGTCCCATCAGTCTTACAAGCTAAGAGGTGGGGGACACAGGATACAGTAGGAGGGAAGAGGACCTGTCCCATCAGACTTACAATCTAAGAGGTGGGGGACACAGGATACAGTAGGAGGGAAGAGGACCTGTCCCATCAGGCTTACAATCTAGGAGGTGAGGGAACACAGGATACAGTAGGAGGGAAGAGGACCTGTCCCATCAGGCTTACAATCTAAGAGGTGGGGGAACACAGGATACAGTAGGAGGGAAGAGGACCTGTCCCATCAGGCTTACAATCTAAGAGGTGGGGAACACAAGATACAGTAGGAGGGAAGAGGACCTGTCCCATCAGGCTTACAATCTAAGAGGTGAGGGAACACAGGATACAGTAGGAGGGAAGAGGACCTGTCCCATCAGGCTTACAATCTAAGAGGTGAGGGAACACAGGATACAGTAGGAGGGAAGAGGACCTGTCCCATCAGGCTTACAATCTAAGAGGTGGGGAACACAAGATACAGTAGGAGGGAAGAGGACCTGTCCCATCAGGCTTACAAGCTAAGAGGTGGGGGAACACAGGATACAGTAGGAGGGAGGAGGACCTGTCCCATCAAGCTTACAATCTAAGAGGTGAGGTAACACAGGATACAGGAGGAGAGGAAGGGGACCTGTCCCATCAGCCTTACAATCTAAGAGGTGAGGGAACACAAGATACAGTAGGAGGGAAGAGGACCTGTCCCATCAGGCTTACAATCTAAGAGGTGAGGGAACACAAGATACAGTAGGAGGGAAGAGGACCTGTCCCATCAGGGTTACAGTCCAAGAGGTGAGGGAACACAGGATACAGTAGGAGGGAAGAGGACCTGTCCCATCAGGCTTACAATCTAAGAGGTGAGGGAACACAGGACACAGTTGGAGGGAAGAGGACCTGTCCCATCAGGCTTACAATCTAAGAGGTGAGGGGACACAGGATACAGTAGGAGGGAAGAGGACCTGTCCCATCAGGCTTACAATCTAGGAGGTGAGGGAACACAGGATACAGTAGGAGGGAAGAGGACTTGTCCCATCAGGCTTACAATCTAAGAGGTGAGGGAACACAGGATACAGTAGGAGGGAAGAGGACCTGTCCCATCAGGCTTACAATCTAAGAGGTGGGGGAACACAAGATACAGTAGGAGGGAAGAGGACCTGTCCCATCAGGGTTACAGTCCAAGAGGTGAGGGGACACAGGATACAGTAGGAGGGAAGAGGACCTGTCTCATCAGGCTTACAATCTAAGAGGTGAGGGAACACAGGATACAGTAGGAGGGAAGAGGACCTGTCCCATCAGCCTTACAATCTAAGAGGTGAGGGAACACAAGATACAGTAGGAGGGAAGAGGACCTGTCCCATCAGGGTTACAGTCCAAGAGGTGAGGGAACACAGGATACAGTAGGAGGGAAGAGGACCTGTCCCATCAGGCTTACAATCTAAGAGGCGGGGGAACACAGGATACAGTAGGAAAGGAAGAGGACCTGTTTCATCAGGCTTACAATCTTGCTTGGTACACACCATACAATTTTCTGGTAGATTTACCTGCCAGATCGATTTTTCCCCACATGTCCAATCTGAAATTTGATCGATTTTGCGATCGATTTTCCAATCACTGTTCACTTCTATGGATCGATTGGAAAATCGATTGGAATTCAGATTGGACATGGTGGCATGGCAGTCGAAGTGCCATCACTTCTAATTGCTAGATTGACAAACCTTCATTTCCACCAGCGATCTGTCATGTGTGCCTCTGTGTGCGTCGCATAGGAAGTATAGCAGAACATATCAAAAAACTATCAGACGCTCGTACAATCGATGGAAATTTTCCGGTTTGACTGTTTAAGGTTTTTCTGAATTTACACTCGATATGGATCAGGTTTGGTTGGTTAAATTAAAAATTTTAAAAACAGTTCACAGTCCATTTAAGTCTGTTTGAATAGAAATCTTTAAAGGACACCTGAAGTGAACGGTATATGGAGGCTGCCATATTTACTATTTCCTTTTAATCAATACCAGTTGCCTGGCAGCCCTGCTGATCCTCTGCCTCTAATACTATTAGCCATAGCCCCCGAACAAGCATGCAGCAGATCAGGTGTTTCTGACATTATTGTCGGATCTGAGAAGATTAGCTGCATGCTTATTTCTGGTGTTATTTAGACACTACTGCAGCCAAATAGACCAGCAGGACAGCCAGGCAACTAGATTTCATTAAAGGTTACAAATATGGCAGCCTCCATATACTTCTCACTACAGTTGTCCTTTGAGATCGTTATCCTTTGCCGATCGATCGTTGGTCACCATTCATTTAGACCAATTTTCATCTGAGGTGTGTATGTATCTTTGGAAGCAGCGGATCAGCAGGGCTGCCAGGCAACTGGTATTGCTTAAATGGAAATAAATATGTCAGCCTCCGTATCCTTCTCA